>NW_022156821.1:0-249765 GCF_004353045.1 Thyridium curvatum | reverse complement strand
TTATTATTATTATTATTATTATTATTATTATTATTATTATTATTATTATTATTATTATTATTATTATTATTATTATTATTATTATTATTATTATTATTATTATTATTATTATTATTATTATTATTATTATTATTATTATTATTATACTTATTATTAATATTATTATCTTATTAGATCTATATCTTAAAAGTATAGATAATATACTTTAGTACTAGAAGTAGAATATAGATAGAAGTAGAAGATATAATAGATATAATATTAATATTAATAGCTAGAGAGTTAGTAGGATAGAAAGTAAGAGCCTTATTATTCTTATATATCTTATATAAAGTAGATATAATAATAATATAGATATAGATAAGAATAGCCTTCTTTTTAATATAAAGAAGCTAGTTATAGTTCTTAGTCTATATAAAGTATTAATAATAATTATATAATAGAGATATTATATACTTATATTATAGATAATATTAATAGCTATAATAATAGCTTTAAGAATAGAGATAATAAAGATAAAGAGCTATACTTATTAGTAGTAAAAACATACTAGAGATATAGAAGTATATATATATAGATATAAATATAGTTACTATCTATATAAGTAATATAATAAGTATTAGTATCTAGGGTATTATTAATATATAATTACTATATAGTAGAAATATAATATATCTTTAGTTTTCTTATAATAAAAACTAGTATTAATCTTAGCTATCCTATTATTACTTTAAATAGTAATAAGATATAAAATATATAAAGTATATTATATAGTTATAATATAAATACTAGTTAAAGAAGTCTTCTTTTTCTTATTCTTCTTAATAGAATAAGTAGGCTATATATATTATTAATATCTATCTATTTTATTTATTTTTAATATACCTATTAGATATAAGCTAAGTTATACTATTAATATAATATAATTAAAAGAGATATAATAAATATAATATCTATATTTTAAAGATATTATAATAATATCTAATAATAAGAATATAATTATTACTATAGATTAATTAAGTATAGTTCTTTAACTATAAAGACTCTTAAGCTTAATAGCTATTAACTATCTTTAATATAGGTCTAAGACCTAGAATTAGTCTTAGACTTTTAAACCTCTTAACTATAGTTAAGGCCTAGAATTAGTTCTAGACTTTTTAATCTCTTAATTATAGTTTAGCTAGATAGATTTCTTATCCTATAGCTAGCTAATAAGTTAACTTATCTAGATATCTATATATATAAGTTTATAAGTCTAGATATATAAGCTATTTAATAATAATAAATATAATTAAATTATTATAATAAATAGTCTCTTAGTAATAAGCAATCTATTCTATAAGTCTTAATATAATAATAATATATTTTAAGATTATTATTAAGAGATTATCTTAAATATATATAAAATAATCTATCCTCCTACTACTCTCTTAAGTCTATCTTTTATACTTATCTATATTAAGACTCTTAAGTATATTCTCTATTAAATAATCTAATTTATATCTATATATACTTATATAATATTAATATATATATTTAAAACTATTAAAGAGATATTATTCTTTCTTATTTCTATAATATCTAATAAGAAGAATAAATAACTCTTTAATAAAGTTAAGAAGTTTATCTTCTTTAAGTCTAATTTAAATAAACTATATAAGATTATTAAGATAATTAATTATATTAATAACTATAGTCTTTTAGAGTTTAGATACAGCCTATTAAAGACTATTAATATTATAAAGTTACTTAAGAATATAACTATTTTTATAGATATAGAATCTAATAATCTAAATCTTAACTAACTCTTTAATATTAAGAAATACTAACTATAGCTAGAATATTTAAGAAAGATAGTTAAGTATCTTTAAAGAAGAAAGAAGGAATAGAACTAATAGTAGTTTTACTATATTAATAGTTATCTTAATAAGATTATAAATTAAATAAAGTTGATAGAAGCTACTTAAATAACTTATATATAAGATTCTCTTAATAATAGTCTTAAAATATATTATTATTATATTAAGACTTATAAAATAGATTACTTATTATTAAGAGACTATTTATTATAATAATTTAATTATATTTATTATTAAGTAGATATAATATTCTCTAAGAATAACTTATATATTTAAACTTATAAACTTATATATATAAATATTTAAATAAGTTAACTTATTAGCTAGCTATAGATTAAATTATAATTAAGAGATTAAAAAGTCTAGAATTAATTCTAGATCTTAATTATAGTTAAGAGATCTAAAAGTCTAGAATTAATTTTAGATCTTAAATCTATATTAAAGATAATTAATAATTATTAAACTTAAGAGTCTTTATAATTAGAGGACTATACTTAATCAATCTATAATAATAATTATATTCTTATTATTAAATATTATTATAATATCTTTAAAATATAGATATTATATTTATTATATCTTTTTTAATTATATTATATTAATAATATCTATCTATCTATTTTATTTATTTTTAGTATATCTATTAGATATAAGCTAAGTTATACTGTTAATATAATATAGTTAAAAGAGATATAATAAATATAATACCTATATTTTAAAGATATTATAACAGTACCTAATAATAAGAATATAATTATTATCATCTATCTCTAATATAGGTCTAAGGCTTAAAATTAGTCCTAGACTTTTAAACCTCTTAATTATAATTAAGATCTAGAATTAGTCCTAGACTTTTTAATCTCTTAACTATAGTTTAACCTATAGCCAGCCAATAAGTTAACTTATCTAGATATCTATATATACAAGCTTATAAGCCTAGATATATAAGCTATTTAATAATAGATATAACTAAATTATTATAATAAACAGTCTCTTAATAATAAGTAATCTATTCTATAAGCTATAATAATATACTTTAAGACTATTATTAAGAGGTTATCTTAAATATATATAAAATAGTCTATTCTTCTATTAATCTCTTAAGTCTATCTCTTATACTTATCTATATTAAGACTCTTAAGTATATTCTCTATTAAATAATCTAATCTATATCTATATATACTTATATAATACTAATATATATATCTAAGACTATTAAAGAGATACTATTCTTTCTTATTTCTATAGTATTTAATAAGAAGAATAGATAACTCTTTAATAAAGTTAAGAAGTTTATCTTCTTTAAGTCTAATTTAGATAAACTATATAAGGCTATTAAGATAATTAATTATACTAATAACTATAATCTTTTAAAGTTTAGATATAGTCTATTAAAGACTATTAATATTATAGAACTATTTAAGAGTATAACTATTCTTATAGATATAGAATCTAATAATCTAAATCTTAACTAACTCTTTAATATTAAGAAATACTAGCTATAGCTAGAATATTTAAGAAAGATAGTTAAGTATCTTTAGAGAAGAAAGGAGGAATAGAACTAGTATTATACTATATAGTGGTTTTATTATATTAATAGTTGTTCTAGTAGGGTTGTAAATTAAATAGAGTTGATAGAAGTTACTTAAATGACTTATATATAAGGTTCTAATTAATTAATTAATCTAATATTATAAATTCATACTATAGTTATAAACCCTCTAAGAGGGGTTATATTAATAATATAACTTAACTTATATTTAATAAATATATTAAAAGAAAATAAAATAGATAGATTATATTAATAATATAACTTAGCTTATATTTAATAAATATATTAAAAATAAATAAAATAAATAGATATAAAGAAATATTAAGAGATATCTTAAATAATAATAAAAAGATATATAAAAAGATAAGTAAGAAGATAAATATCTTAATAAAACTCTAATAAAAATCTATTAATTTAAAATTTTAAGATATTAATTTAATTCTTATATAAAATTTAATAACCCTCTTAAAGAATTTATATTTATAATATAATCCTCTAATATTAAATTAATTAATTAATTAAAATCTTATATATAAGTTATTTAAATAACTTCTATTAACTTTATTTAATTTATAACTCTATTAAAATAATTATTAATATAATAAAACTATATATCTATCTATCTATCTATTTTATTTATTTTTAATATATCTATTAAATATAAGCTAAGTTATACTATTAATATAATATAGTTAAAAGAGATATAATAAATATAATATCTATATTTTAAAGATATTATAATAATATCTAATAATAAGAATATAATTATTATTATAAATTAATTAAATATAATCTTCTAACTATAAAGACTCTTAAGTCTAATAACTATTAACTATCTTTAATATAGATCTAAGATCTAGAATTAGTTCTAGACTTTTAAATCTCTTAATTATAATTAATATCTAGAATTAGTTCTAAACTTTTAAATCTCTTAATTATAATTTAGCTTATAGCTAGCTAATAAGTTAATTAATTTAAATATTGATATATATAAGTTTATAAGACTAAATATATAAGCTATTTAATAATAGATATAATTAAATTATTATAATAAATAGTTTCTTAATAATAAGTAATTTATCTTATAAGCTTTAATATAATAATATACTTTAAGATTACTACTAAGAGACTATCTTAAATATATATAAAATAATCTATTCTTCTACTCTCTTAAGTCTATCTCTTATACTTATTCTCTATTAAGACTTTTAAGCCTCTTTTCTATTAAATAATCTAATATAAAACTAATCTATATATTTAAGGCTAAAGAGATACTAATCTTTCTTATCTCTATAATATCTAATAAGAAGAATAAATAGCTTTTTAGTAAAGTTAAAGAGTTTATCTTTTTTAAGCCTAATTTAAATAAACTATATAGAGCTACTAAAAGAATTAATAATATTAATAACTATAGTCTTCTAGGCTTTAAATACAGTCTATTAAAGATTATTAATATTATAAAGCTACTTAAAAGTTTAATTATTCTTAAAGAGATATAATCTAATAATCTAAATCTTAATTATTTCTTTAATATTAAGAAATATTAGCTATAGCTAGAATATCTAAGAAAGATAGTTAAGTATCTTTAGAGAAAAAAGAAGAAATAGGACTAATAATAATTTTACTATATTAATAGTTGTCTTAATAGAATTATAAATTAAATAAAGTTAATAAAAGCTACTTAAATAACTTATATATAAGATCTTAATTAATTAATTAATTTAATATTATAAAATTATATTATAATTATAAACTTTTTAAGAGAGATTATATTATATATATATATAGTTTTATTATATTAATAGTTATTTTAATAGAATTATAAATTAAATAAAGTTAATAAAAGCTATTTAAATAACTTATATATAAGATTCTAATTAATTAATTAATTTAATACTATAGAATTACACTATAGTTATAAAATCTCTAAGAGAGGTAGTTAATCTATAATAATAATTATATTCTTATTATTAGAAATTATTATAGTATCTTTAAAATATAAATATTATATTTATTATATCTCTTTTAATTATATTATATTAATAGTATAACTTAACTTATATCTAATAGATATATTAAAAATAAATAAAATAAATAGATAGATAAATAGATATTATATTTATTATATCTCTTTTAATCTCTCTTAAAAGATTTATAACTATAATATAATTCTATAATATTAAATTAATCAATTAATTAAAACCTTATATATAAGTTATTTAAATAACTTCTATTAACTTTATTTAATTTATAACTCTATTAGAATAACTATTAATATAATAAAACTACTATTAGTTCTATTCTTTCTTTCTTCTTTAAAGATACTTAACTATCTTTCTTAAATATTCTAGCTATAATTAATATTTCTTAATATTAAAGAGATAATTAAGATTTAGATTATTAGATTATATCTCTTTAAGAATAATTAGACTTTTAAATAGCTTTATAATATTAATAATCTTTAATAGGCTATATCTAAAGCCTAGAAGACTATAATTATTAATATTATTAATTTCTTTAATAGCTCTATATAGTTTATCTAGATTAAACTTAGAAAAGATAAACTTCTTAACTTTATTAAAGAGTTATTTATTCTTCTTATTAAATATTATAATAATAAGAAAGAATAATATCTCTTTAATAATCTTAAGTATATATATTAATATTATATAAGTATATATATATATAGATAGGGTTATTTAATAGAGAATATACTTAAGAGTCTTAATATAGATAAGTATAAGAGATAGACTTAAAAGAATAAAAAGATAGATTATTTTATATATATTTAAGACAATCTCTTAATAATAGTCTTAAAGTATATTATTATTATATTAAGACTTATAAAGTAGATTACTTATTACTAAGAGACTATTTATTATAATAATTTAGTTATATTTATTATTATTAAGTAGATAGCTTATATATTTAGACTTATAAACTTATATATATAGATATCTAAATAAGTTAACTTATTAGCTAGCTATAGGCTAAACTATAATTAAGAGATTAAAAAGTCTAGAACTAATTCTAGATCTTAACTATAATTAAGAGGTTTAAAAGTCTAGAACTAATTTTAGGCCTTAAATCTATATTAAAGATAGCTATTAGACTTAAGAGTCTTTATAATTAAAGGACTATACTTAATTAATCTATAATAATAATTATATTCTTATTATTAAATATTATTATAATATCTCTAGAATATAGATATTATATTTATTATATCTCTTTTAACTATATTATATTATTAGTATAACTTAGCTTATACTTAATAGATATACTAAAAATAAATAAAATAGATAGATAGATATCTCTTTTAATTATATTATATTAATAATATAACTTAACTTATATCTAATAGATATATTAAAAATAAATAAAATAAATAGATAGAAAGTTATTTTAAAAGATATTATAATTTAAAAGTTAATTAATAAGTAAGAATTTTAGTCTTTAGTCTTAGTTAGATTAATTTAGTCTTTAAGTTATTAGTCTTAGTTAGAGGCCTTAAGAACTAAAGACTAATTTAGTCTGATTAAATTAGTCTTTAGTTAGTCTTAGTCAAGGTGTAGACTAACTTTAGTCAGACTAATCACAACCCTGGTGGCAGAGGCAGGGATCTACAGGGATCTCGATCACTGAAGAGGGCAATCAGTGCACATGGCTACAGTTGCGGCGTCTAAAGGGGGGAAGTTACGGTTCTTGCTCGGAACCTAGTTGAATTACCGAAATGGATACCTAAGGATGGGGTAAGCAAGCCTCGCTCTTCCCATTGGGCCATTGTCAACATGCCTGCTATTGCCAAGCTTCCCCAGCATCGACTATGGACTGACAAGGCCGGGGGAACCAATGCATACTGGGGCCAAGAGGGAGCAAGGATGGAGGGAAGAGGGGCACAGTCAACCGGTTGTATGCTGGTTCCCGATTGTCTGGCATGTACCCTGCACTTCGCCCAGAATGCTTGTCCGTACACTGCTGCTCTTGAGGGTATGCTCTCTATAACTAGGTACTACCCCACGACCCTGGCATCTGATGCCCTCACATTGTCCTTGACCAGGCATTATTAGACTTTGAGCTTCAGACCCTCGTCCTATGATACAACCAGCATGGCGAATTCGATTGGCACCGCCGAGAACTTGGCAGCTACACTTGCCCACCAGACTGAGAAAACGCTGGATCAGGAGGCCATCGAGTTGGATCCCCACCTCGACAAGAAGCTGGACCGCAAATTTGATCTGCACATCATCCCCTGGTTGTTTGGAATCTGGTGAGAAGGCCCCTGGGGACTGTCTTGCGTTGCCAAAATGGATGGCCTACTGACCGGGTGGGTTGTGCCTGACCAGGCTCCTTTCCTTCATCGACCGAAGCAACATTGGCAATGCAAAGATCGACGGCTTGGCCACAGACCTCCATATTGAGACAGGCACTGGCTTCAATATCGCCCTTCTCGTGTTTTACGTCCCGTATATACTGGTCGACGTACCGAGCAACTGGATCATCAAGCGTGTGCGAGCGGGCATCTATCTCCCCACCTTGATCACAGCATGGGGCCTCGTATGTACCATGACCGGATTCGTGACCAGCCTGGGAGGCCTGATCGCCTGCCGTATTATGCTCGGTCTGTGCGAGGGAGGAATACTTGGCGGTGTCATTGTCTATCTGGCTATGTTTTACCCCCGACACCAGATGCTCTTCCGTTGTGGCCTTTTCTACTCAGCAGCCCCCCTATCGGGAGCATTTGGCGGTCTTCTAGCATCAGCACTCGGGCGGATCAAGTATCATGGCTATAACAAATGGCCCTGGATTTTCTTTGGTGAGTTTGGCTCTGGTAGCACTGAGCAATGCGTCTGTGTTTTTGTCATCCTTGCTTTCTGAGTAGCGCTTTCCGAGTAGCTGACTTTCCCTTCTCAGTGGAGGGTGCCGTCACCGTCGTTTTTGGTCTGGTCTGTTTTCTTTTTATGCCCAGCACCCCCATGGAAGCCAAATTTCTCACCGACGACGAACGAAACCACGCGCTGCGGAGGATGAGGGTGGATGCTAGCGGAGCCACAACTCTCGATGTCGACGAGGAAAAGTTCAACTGGCATTGGGTCAGAATGGCCCTCCTGGCACCCCAGACTTACTTCACGGCTTTCATCTGGTTCTTCCTCCTGGTGCCTCTATATGTAAGCTCCATGCGCTGCCAAGATACCCCAGGTAAAGGGAATATAGGCAGGCTAACCATCCGTATTCCGTGTGCAACCCGGGCAGAGCTTTTCCCTGTTCCTACCTTCGATTGTGACGGGGATGGGCTACAAGTCCACGGTGGCACAGCTGTTCACTGTACCTCCAAACATGACGGGGTTCATCTCGGTCATCGTTGCATCTTATTTCTCCGACAGGGTCAGAGTCAGAGGCCCCTTTATCGTGGCCGGCTGCATTCTGGGCATCTGCGGCTACATCATGCTGCTGGTTTCTGACAGAAACCCGGTCAAGTATGCCGGAACTTTCTTCATTGGGCTGGGCGTCTTTCAGTGCTCGTCAATGCTCATGGTGAGTTGACCCCCTTTTCCCTCGTCGAGATTACCACGTGTGCGTCACTGTACTGACACCTTCCCTCGGAGGGTTGGACATCTAATAATCTGGCACCTCACTATGTGCGCGCGACCAGTAGTGGCGTGACCATTTCAATTGCCAACTGCTCCGCTTTCATTGGGACCTTTGTCTATCTCGCTCGCGATGCGTAAGTGCTGTGTTCTCCTCCCTCGGCCCTTGCCGACAAGTCTACGCCCGGTGTGCTGGGAACTGACCCAGTACTACTCAGACCACATTATCGGCTGGGACACTCCGTCGCCCTGGGTGCACTCGTTCTGTCGCTTCTCCTGACTATCACATACATGGCCTACCTTGGGTGGGAGAATCAAAAGCGAGAGCGCGGCGAGCGCAACAACCGACTGCTGCAGCCAGATGCGCATAGGCTGGGGCATCGCCATCCATCTTTCCGGTACACGCTTTAGAAGCCCGTCGCCTGTTTGGGTATGGGCTGTACGATACCAGGAGCGAGCTCAGGGGAACCATAATTCCAGATTGATAAAGGCGGGCTTGGCGCCGGTGGACTACCTTGCTTCGGATTTTTAACCTGGTGCCCCCTTCATAGGTTCATCACTTGTTCTCGAGCTCCATCCGTAGGTGTATGCTTCCCTTCGCCGCGAGCATACTCTTCACTGGCGGCATGCATGGCTCTAGGCCATCTCTGCGGATGTCGGAGCAAATTTGTCTGAGGTTGTGAGGGTCTTGGAAGGAGGATCTTGCTCATACCCGCTGGTACCTGCATCTGTCGGGCTCTCTGCTGGTATGCTGACCGTGGTTGGCAGACCCGAGAGGCTTGCTGGAGGGGTCGCCGACATAGATGGCGCGTGCACAGTGCATGGCCTCCACATCCAGTCCAGTTTCTCCGTCACAAAATGGTCCCCATAGTTGCCAAAGTATGCCTCGCCACCGTTCTCCGTGCCTCGCGTCACAACTCTGAAGTTTACGTTGAGAATGCCATGGCCCCCCCGTTGACCAGGCGTGTCGCATGGGGTCCAGATCCCAGGGCCATCCGTGTCCCACCGGAGCTCAATGGTTGCCGGGCCCTCCATCTTGCTATCAGCCTTGAGTGTGACATTCTTGGTAGTGGCCTGCTGCATGTCAGAAAGGAGGCACGACGTAAATGCTGGGGCCCACGTGAAACTTGCGGCCGTTGGGTCTTGAGACCAATACACGGTCCCGAGAGCCTGGACAGTCGCCTCCGGGTCAAGACGGACGTAGCCCCGCGCTGTCAGGCCTCGAAGCGTGACCTGCCAGCCCGTGGGTGCTTCCGCGAGGTTCAGGTGAGTTTGGCAGTTCTTTGTGCGCTCTGTTGGATCGGAGCCGAGACCATCGCGCGCAGTGAAGTTGGGCATAACTAGCGTCCAGTCATCCCAGTCCAAAGTCCCATTTGGCGCCGGGACGAAGTACGGCGTGCCCTGTGGACAACCGTTGCCCGACGCGCTGATGGACAGGATAGCTGGATACGAGGGAGGCTCGATATAAAAGACGTTGGCCCAACCACCCTGCAGTACTATGTTCGGCAAAATTATAGCTAGCAACCCGAAGCCCCAGCTTGAGCCCAATGATGCCATCATGAGAGACAGAGATGAGTGTCTCGTCCAAATCTCACAGTCTGTTGGCAAGGCTTTGGACTCAGGTGGGTGTAACATCTCCATGTCCTGGATGCGTCAGGAGAGGGGCAGAGATTTGTCTCTTTAAATCACCAAACACTCGTCGCTTATTGCTAGGGCACGTTGCTCGAAAATCCGGCATCTTTGGGTTCGGGGCCACCCACGGTTACAACTTTTCCATTTACCCATATTGAACAAGCCGACAAAACGATTCCCTACGCAGGGTCTCTGATCACAGCACTGATTGTGTCTAAAAATAACGTCCATTCAAGCTGCAGACCCCAGGGTCCTCAATCAAGCTCGATCCACCTTTAGCAGGCGCAAGCAGACTTGGCAACGGGCGGTCATGGAGGGAGAAGGTGGCCAGAAACACAGTTGACTCCAGATCCATCGACAGAAGGCAGTTGAGGTATATCTAAGCAATACCGTGGAGTCAAATGGCGCCCGGACTGGTGCAGTTAGGCAATGGGTAGGACATGCGATGTGTGCAATCTGCAGAGTCAGTCACAAATGTTCTTTTCCTCGGATCCGAAGGACTCTGTAGAGAGCGACATGCAGCGAGTATATGTAGTTAGCTCCGAAGTCCCCAAGGACGACAGAAAGAAAACATCTCTCGGCGATGTACGGCGATGATCCAGGAGAGGATGCAACACAAGCACCTCTGAGTTCAACTCGTCAAGTCCAGCTAGCTCTACAAGGAGATCATCTCGGCCGATCTGTCGGATCGGTGGTTACTAAGTTGGCCTTGTGACTTCAAAATACTTTTACAGGTCGCACTGGTTATCCCGCCGCCGAAACAAGATTTTCTTAAACAACGAAGGGAAAATACTTCTGTTATCACCAGGCCGTCAACTACCCTAGCCATGACTTACCAATATACTGATCTGGTTTGGGTGGGTTGCCCGAAATGGAGCTGCTTACTCGCATTCGCTTACGCCTGCTTGCGCGTAACTATGAGTAAGGTACTTATAAGTAGTGACGTGGGCGCCAAGTTTCTAGGATCCCTAAGCGAATGCGAAGTAGAGCGAGCCCCTTCTCGCACACTCACTTGTGATGTGATTCGCCGCTGGATGGGATCACTTTCCTAGACCTGGGCTATACCAAGTCTCGTCAACAACAGCCATGCCACGGAGCAGATGAGCGGGAATACTTGTGTCGTTGCTGGCACAGCCGTTGGCGTTGCCAGCCCTGGGGTTGCATGGATAACAACCCAAGACGGATAGTACAGTCAGGGGAAATGAACATGGCATAGGTTTCCCACATGCCTCTGACCGGCTCCAGTAGCGAGCGAGTTTAAGTAGAGCTGTTCGCTCGGACGAGGAGGGCAGGATCACTTGAAATTCTTCAGCTCTCCAACTCCTGTCGACTGACCCCTCTCCGAAATAGGATTGGAACCCCCCAAGAAGAACCGACGGACAGTATTTCACACTGAATATGTCCTTGAGCCCGGCGTCTCGTCTGCCTCCCAACGTGGTCGTCTTCGGACCCCAAGGCAACTGCACGCTGGACCTGTGTCCTGTCGAATACAGCGTCTACGGGTACAGACCCTCGCTGGCGGCCAACTCTGTCCTGCTCGTCCTGTTCTTCCTGGCCATGCCCGTACACGCCTATCTGGGTGTCCGGTGGAAGACGTGGTGGTTCATGGGCTGTATGATAGTCGGGGCAGCCAACGCCATCACTGGCTACTCGGGCCGGCTCGCTCTGTACTTCAATCCCTTCAACTTTGCCGCCTTCATGGCCCAGATCAGTATGTATGCCCACCCCGTGGACAGGCCCGGCCAGCCTAGGCGCGGTATGGCAGGGGCGATGCTGATGAACGGATACGCAGTATGCATCACGAGTGGCCCGGTCTATTATTGTGCGGCGATATATGTGACTCTATCACAGAGTATCAATTACCTGAGTCCGCAGCTGTCGCGTTTCAGGCCGGAGTACTTCTACTATGTATTCATCCCCTGTGACATGGTCTCGCTGATACTCCAAGCGTCGGGCGGTGCTCTTTCGGTGGCGTCCAAGGGCTCGAGCCAGACAGGGGTCGACCTGGCCCTGGCAGGACTCAGCTTCCAGGTCGTGACCATCGTTGCCTTCTGTCTGTTTTTTGCCGACTATCTCATCCGGTACTTCAGGTCCCCAGAGGGACAACGAGCCCGCGCAGGAGCGCTTGGTCGCCGCCTGGCACTGTTCTTTGGGTTCCTGGGGGCAGCGATACTAATCATCACGGCGCGCTGTGTCTACCGTCTTGTGGAACTGCACCAGGGGTACGCGGGCGAGCTGATCAAAGACGAGGGATTGTTCATCGGCATGGAAGGAGTGTGAGTTTGGAATCCCTCTCACCCTCGCACACACATACATTGACATTGAGGTCTGAAGGCTGACTGTTTAACCAAAGCACCGTCGTGGCGTCGGTCTACTTTTTGATGTTTGGGCACCCGGGATATGGCCTGTGCGGAGAATGGCGCAAGGCCTCAAGCACCACCGCCGGTGTTGAGATGTGAACGAGGCACCTTACCTACCAACCTTAGGTACAGATGTAACCATGTAGGTAACTACCTAGGTAGGTAGGTAACGTGGTGTCAACCCGAGCTGGGTCGTTTTGACGTCTTGATCTCGCTCGGTACGGCATCTCGAGGCCAGACCCAACAAAATATATCTAGTATAGGAATATATATAGAAATATACAATGTAAGTAGGTAAATGCCTACCATGACCTAGGTGCAGGTGCCTAATTGTTGCGGAAGATAAGTGTACCTAATTACCTTACCCCGAACAAGAGGTAGTGCTCCACGCGGAAAGTCACCCGTATCCTGGAGGTTGGACGTGGGTGGGGTTCGTGCACGGACCACACCAAAATTATCACGTAACGACCTAAGGTAGGTACCTAGGTACTTTGTACCTACATCCCAACGCTGTCTCCACCGTTCTCTAGCAGTCATGGAGGCCATTTCCCGTTACCTGCGGACGCACGATACAAACCCGATAAGAGACACACAAGGCACAAGGCAAGGGCGCGCAGGTCGTCCCCCAAGCATTCTCACTGGCTCCCTCTCCCCGTGTGGCCTCTCTCTCCCTTCCTCCTTTTCGCTTCATCGGAGATGGCGGACGACGATCTCTCACAGCAGTCCATGACTGGCATTGTTGGAGCCGCCGAGCCCAAGAGCGAGGTCAAGAAAGTCAAGAAGAAGAAGGTCCTCCTCATGGGCAAGAGCGGCTCTGGAAAATCGAGCATGCGGTCCATCATATTCAGCAATTATCTCGCCAGAGACACCCGTAGACTGTGAGTCGGCTCATTTCCCACAAGCGCTCTCTCTCATTCGGCCGTTTCCGCACACCGGAGAGACGAGGACGGCGAAGGAGACATGGCTCTACGTGCCGCCGGATCATCGCTGACAGAGGTTGCTCATGATAGCGGCGCTACTATTGATATCGACCTGTCCCATGTGAAGTTTCTCGGCAATCTGACCCTGAACCTGTGGGACTGTGGCGGACAGGAGGCTTTTATGGAAAACTACCTCTCCCAGCAGCGGATGCATGTCTTCAGCAACGTCGGCGTGCTCATCTACGTCTTTGACGTCGAGAGCCGGGACGTCGACCGCGACATGGCCACCTACATCTCTGTCATCTCCGCCCTCATCCAGTACTCACCGACCGCCAAGGTCTTTGTCCTCGTCCACAAGATGGACCTCATTCTCTCGGCCCAGCGCGAGTCCATCTTCGAGGACCGAGTCAAACTTGTCCGTCAAAAGACTGCTGAATGCGTCGCAAGCGCTGGAGTCGGCCTGCCCACCTTACCCTCTGGCGAGGTTGACATAACCGCTTTTGCTACCAGCATATGGGACCAGTCCCTTTACAAGGCATGGGCCAGCATCATCCACGACCTTGTTCCGAACCTGGCCCTCATCGAGACCAACATCGGCCACCTGGGCCGCCTCATCGAGGCCGAAGAGATCCAGCTCTTTGAGCGAACCTCGTTTCTGGTCGTCTCCAACTGGTGCTCACCAGTCGGCGCTCTCAACCCTTTCGAGGACCGATATGAGCGCATGTCCAACATTCTCAAGTCGTTCAAGTCAAGCCTGGCAAAGTACAGCGGCACCCCGCGTAATGCGGAGCAATTCCGGGACTTTGAATACAAGTCCGGCACGCGCTTTTCCCTCTTCATCACAAAATTCACCACAAACACTTACATCCTCGTCGCGCTTCCACCCGGCGAGGCCCGCTACAATGCAGCGCGCCTCAACGTCAAGATAGCCGCAAAGCAGTTTGAATATCTTGACTCGCCCGCCGGCACAAAGGACGGCGCCGCGGCCAAGGACGCCGGCGCCAAGGACATCGCCTTGGGTGAGCCCGTCGCAATCTCCGCCTCGGGCAACTCGTCTTGAGTCGGCAATAGTGACCGCGAAGGCCATGTTTGCTGTGCTTTTATTGGCCCAGCATCGGTAGTTGGCATTTTCAAACCTGGACTTGTGCTCTTCATTCAGCGGGAATGGATGGGTCTGTGTCTAGATTGCACTGATGATACCCAGAGGGACGAATGGAATGACTTGCCCGGAGTTCAAGGCGTTATCGCATTGCGCTGCGTTACATTCGGCCAGAGCCAGGCCTGGGCGAGCCCAAGGGCTTTTATGGTGCTGTCTGGTACGAAGGCTTGGTAGCGGCGCTCCCGTCGTGGGATTTCCGCTCAATAGGGGTCCAAGGCCAGCCCTCCACGGTAGATGAGCCTGCAGACTTGCCACAACAATCGCCGGTAAAGACGCCTTCAAATTTCATCTGTATTGGCTATTGCGAGTCCCTTGTACCGCTACTACATACGTTGGCCGGCGGATTAGAATTAGCTTAACTCCTGACGCGCTATCACGCAGCCAGCCCCAGTGACTCGCCAACGAAGATATCACCGCAAGCCTTTCCTAGTCCCTCTCCATGGTCTTTGAAGCAAATGATGTTCGTGCTAATGATGTCATTGCGCATTCGACTCACAACGCCTAAGTCCACTTGACAACAGCTGTGCCACCTCGTTTGAACTCGGGCATCTCGCCCAGAACCAGGCCACGATCTGTATGGTCTTTGTTCGGAAATGTGGTTGCTAGAACCCAGTCACGGGTGGTGGTTTCGGGAGATGCGCGCTGGACAAAGTCATACACATCGCCAACCGTGTGAGTCGAGTTGAACCGGGCTGGCAGT
This sequence comes from Thyridium curvatum, assembly GCF_004353045.1. Classification (NCBI taxonomy): domain Eukaryota; kingdom Fungi; phylum Ascomycota; class Sordariomycetes; order Thyridiales; family Thyridiaceae; genus Thyridium; species Thyridium curvatum. The sequence goes on along the minus strand of NW_022156821.1, from coordinate 233,998 downwards.
CGCGTGCCGTCCGCTAGTTGGATGCGCAGCATGATCGTTGGCTGGGAGCTGTCCACCTCAGGCGCCTGTCTGGACGAGGCAGGCTGGCTGGTTGCTGTATCAGCTGCGGCCGACGCACTCATAGCGGACGCCCCGCTAGCGGAGTCACCAGGCACAGGGCTTCCCAGGCGGCGTCCCTCGCCTCCAAAAGGGCGATAAATTCTAGGCAGCTGGCGCCAGTTCTCCTCGTGTTGCTGCAGCTTTACATCAACAGGCTGGTCATATCTCACGTCCATCAGATGGAGGGGGGCCCGGCCCTGGCGGATGAGCTGTAAGTCCATGGCATGAGCAGGGTCGTCGAACCGGCGAAGTTCGCCGTCGTCAATGCTGAAGCCATCTTGCCACAGATGTAGCGTCCGCATCTGGGTAGCACCTTCGCCCTCTGTGGTGGCTTGCCGTGAGGTGGGTGCACCCAGTGGATCAGGTATAGACCGAGATTCAACGCCTTCTCCACCAAGAGTCTGGCCGGTTCCTCGGAATGCGCCTGATCGAGAAGGTCCAGCCTCTTCCTCGTCTGGGCCGGGACGGGAGGCATTGCTATGGGGGCAAGGATTAATTCCTGGAGTTGACTAGTGCGGAGGGAAGAGGCATTGGCTTACGCTTTTGCTCTAGATAGTATATCCTTGATGACCTTTTGAGCACTTGAAGGTCCCCGATCCATCTTTGGGTCCTGGACCGCCAGTCCTGATTTCTCCCCTCCGGCAAAGAGATCCCGCGGACCCCTGCCCTCATCCTCTTCCTCGTCCTCATCATCGTCATCGTCATCGTGGGCGTGTCCAGCACCAAGTGAGCTCAGCGTTGCGAGCCCTTTCTTCTTAGGGACCTTCTTCGATGATGAGCTTGCTGAGGCGTACTGGGGAGCCGGGCGGCCATCTAGGGTTCGAGGTCCCGAATACGAGTCGTCAGCGGCTTGTCCGAGTGTCGGTGTGGCTGTTGTGGGTGCGCTGTCTCCCTCTTCGGCATCAGCATAGAATGAAGCGACTGCGGTCTCGAGATCCCATCCAGTGGCCGAGAGGTACTCGGTAGCCTGAGATTGCAAGTCAGTTCATGCTGCGGAAAGCTGCCCGGGGAAGGGGACCTCCGAACCTGCTCTGGGGAAGCCCCAGTAAGATCGCAGAACGAGCTCACATGCCCATCACGTCCCGCATCAGCCATGGTGGGCTTTTTCAGGACGCTGTTTTGGCGGTCGGTTGGTGGCTCAGATTGCCGAGACTGGCAAGTGTTGGTTGGTGTGAGAGTGAGGTGGGGTGCGCGGTCCCTGCGAAGGTGAGAAAAAGGGTCTCTCCCGGTGAGAATCACAAAGTGGTATGATTGATCAAGGATAGGATGAAGAGCCCTGAGAACTCTCACGCGAAGAGGTAGTGGGAAGGAGGTTGACAAAAGGGTGAGGGAGCTGTCTGGACTGCTTGTTCGAGCTGTTGTGTCATACCTAGCAATCTAGGCAGCTCCAACAGACGACGCATTAGTGAGGTGGGGTAGGTAGGTACCGTGCGGTGCGTCCTTGTTCAATGCTGAGGTAGTAAGGTACGGAGTAGGTACCGGTGATATTTGCACTCCACCTACCTGGGCCTTGGTGTACCTAATGCCCCGCCAATGCCGACTAGCGCAGCGAATTCAAATCCATGATGTGCTGAGTGGCCCCTAACAACCACGCTGCCAGCCTCTACAGTGCTGCCTGTTTCACCCGAATTCTAGCACTGTTGAGGCTCTGGATTTGGGGAGCTTTTTGTCGGAAAGGAGAGAAGCCACCTGCAGACATACCGCGAAAACACAGTCTCTCGACTGCTCCTCCAAACATACTGCGCACATTTTATCTTTACGTTCTCTCGGGTTGCGCATTTGCCACTATCGATCATGTCTTCAGACGAGTCTAGCAACCCAATGGCCGAGTCTGGAGTCACCATGGCCTCGGATAGCGAGCAGTACTCAGGAGCCGAGGAGCTATCAACGTCACCACCAACCTCGAACTCGCCGCCCATCATACTCTACCAGCCTCCCACAGTCTGGTCCTTGTTACGAGGAGCAGCAATCAACCTCTTCCTCCCTTTTATCAACGGCATGATGCTGGGTTTTGGCGAATTGTTTGCGCACGAGTGGGCTTTTCGACTGGGCTGGGGAGGAACCAAGGTAAGAGAGCCTGCTCTTTCAGTTTTCTTCCTGGGACCGTTCTTTTGCACAGGGTTAGACTTAGGCATGCAGAGTATACTCACCAACATACAGGTCTTCCCTAATTCCCGGAGGAGATCGCATCCTATAGGCCCGGGAATCGAAGTTGTCGAGCCAGCACGAGGACCCGTTCTGGACTTGGACGATATCACGGCACTGGAATGATTCTTAAACAAACCAGAACCCCGACCACCGGAGCGGACCAAGGCGCTGCTTGATTCCTCGAGAAAATCTGGGTTTGGAAAAGGGTCTCGTCGCCGGAACGCATATGATAGAGGCACGGATTGCTATATGGCTTGCCACGGAGGCCTGGAACGGGAATTTTGGGCTTTTGCCGTGCTTCAAGCAGAGAAGGGTCGAGAGGAGGAAGTACAGTGAATAGATAGGACATGTTGTGTCGCTGGCGAGTGAAAGGGGAACCTCGTCAGATACCAATTAGACACGCCGATGTACATATTCACACAATCTCACGGAAGGCAAACATAAACAAACCCAGCAATAAGGACCGACTTTCTCGGCTGTGATGACCCCTGGGGCATCAACGAGCATATGAGAGTAACCGTAAAAGCGAAATCCACTAGCAGTCACTCTGCAGTCTTTCCATAGACATGCGTCAATACTCTACTCATAGACCCGAGAATCGAGCCCACTGAAGCTGGATGCTGGTCCTGAGTGCTTAGGCTGGCGGGCCGGCAGGCACCTGCCGGCCACCCAGGAATTACAAGTACACCCGGCCCACTGAAAATTTCCAGGGCAGGACCATCATTCATAGAATCGGAAGCTCGCCCGTACGTTCTCACACTTCTCGGTAGATGAGGATCGGAGAGTTTCACGAGCCAACATGATCCCCGGTAGAGGTCTCGTCCGTCCGGGCCAGGCTCTCGGACTACGATTCGTGGTATGCGGCCGTCTCATTCCCCCCCTGGCGCGACGCCGACAACTGACACATCTGCTGCACTACAGAGCCGATCAAGACCCGCGACATTACCAGTGCGACAGATCATCACGCCTGGAACCTTGAGGCTATTTGGAAGCAGCCCCGGCTCGCGCAATGCCAGGATTTTCAAAGGCTCTCTCCTGGGGGCCTCAGGTGGTCTAGTCAGGGGCTCCTCGTTGACGTCCGCGACGGTTCTGTCGGCGGCACTTCTACCCAGACACATTCGCTTCAACTCGACGCAACCGATGCCCACGTCTTCTGCCGAATCGGCTGGCCCCGTTATTGATGCTACTTCTATTACACCCCTTGATTTCGAGACCGGTTCCTCCCTTCTCAACATGCCCGAGCAGATTGGCTACCTACATGCGCTGGGCCTCGACTTTGGCTATGGCCCGACCTCATGCCTGCAATGGCTCCTCGAGCACGTCCATGTCTATAGCGGTCTGCCCTGGTGGGGCTCAATCGCTGCTCTTACCGTTCTACTGCGCGTTGCCATCTTTCGGCCGTCGCTCAAGGCCTCGGAGCACAGTCAGAAGATGCAGGACCTGCGGAAAGACCCCCGGTTCAACGATGCCTTTGCGCGCATGCAGAGCGCCGGACGTCGCTCCGGTCCCCAGGCACAGGCGGAGATGATGGAGGCCCGTCAGACCATGAGCGGTATGCAGCGCGCCGCCGGCGTGCAGATGTGGCGGACATTCGTACCCCTGATCAATATTCCCATCGGTCTGGGTATGTTCCGCCTGCTGCGGTCCATGGCTTCTCTGCCGGTTCCAGGCCTCGAGGAGGGCGGTATGCTGTGGTTCCAGAACCTGACGGTTCCAGACCCCTATTTCATCCTGCCCATCGCCTCGGCAGCAACCATGTTTCTCATTATGAGGGTACGTTCCGCGTCCGTCCGCCACTGTACGGGAAAGCCGCCGCTAATCTCACCGCGCACATAGCAAACGCTGCCTTACATGGCGCCCCAGCAGGCTAGCATGATGAAGATGATCCAATACGTGTTGACGCCTCTCTCCCTGATCATCACCGCCAACATGGCGTCTGGCTTGCAGTTCTTCTTCTTTGTCTCCGGCCTCTTGCAATACCTCCAGTCATGGCTATTCTACCAACCTTGGCTCCGCAAATGGGCTAACCTCGGTCCGCCTCCCCGCCCCGATGCCAACGCCTTGAACATCTTTGCTTCGCCTGCCGCCGCCAATCCCAGCAAACCATCAACTCCGCAGACGCCTCTGAGTTCTGCCCAGACGCAATATAGGGCTCCCACCCGTGCCGCCGCCGGCGACCAGCAGGCCTCGACCGAAGCCCGCATCGATACCAATAATCCCATCACCAATGTCAAGAACACGGTCGGAAACTTGCGCCAACGGTTGACTAATTATGCCGACGGACAGAAGAAGGACACCGAGTACCAAAAGGCCCAGGACTTTGAGAAGAAGCGCGAGCTAGAGGAGAAGGAGAAATTCTACCAGCGCATGGAGGAACGCAGGCTTCGTAAGCTTGAAAAGAAGGGCAGGCAGTAAATCGAGTGACGACGGCGGATGCATCAGAGAGCACCCGTGTTGGTGGCATGCATCCCAAGTCGTCTGGCCCAACATATCGGCGGTGGCGTCTTTGCGCCAGTCCGATAAACGAAGGGTATGGTGGACAGCTCGTGCCGAGTGGAAAGGAAGCGTGTATTGATGGCTGTGGAAGATATGTAACATATGTACATGTGCACGATGAACGGCATAGAGAGTGGGTGGAAAGACTCCAATCCCGTCACTTACACTGTAATTGTATATTATCATTGACGATTATACATACACTGGGATACTCCTGTAGCATCTCTTTGAACGCCATCCTGATATCCTTGTCCGTGCGCTGTCATGCCCTGCTGTCGCGCGCACTCCCTGTCAAGAGATGTGCTTGGCGAGGTAGAGGGACTCATGCATGGTACGGAAGGCTGAGCTCTCACGCCGAAGAGTCGTTTATTGTGTAGGGCTGCCGTGGCTCGCTCCAATCCTTCATATCCGATGTCCGGATAATTTGGTCGATTTTTCGGGCGTTTTCTTTTTATTTTTTTTTATTTTTTAAAACCACGGTGTTTGTCGGCCTCCCTCGCTGGCAATGGTGGTCTCAGAGTGGCGGTATCGTATCGTGCAAGTTGGTGAGCTGGACTCCCCAAGACCAAAGGTGTCTGTCACGCGTGCAACAAATGCTCGTTGCTCGAGTGTCCAAGGAGGCACCTCACAAGTCTACTCGCGCGAGAACGTGCGGAAGACGGAGCCATCGCCATCGACGAGTATAGGTGGCTCCTGCGTGTTCGGTCTGCTGAATTCGGCGATTTCCATCCCACCCTGGCCGACATCACTTATTAGCATTCTTCAAGTTGTGAGGAGAGCCGGGACGTTCATCCAGTGCACTTACTTTCGATATGCCGGCCTCGAGGATTTGGGATGGCGTCAGCTCATGCCCGGCCAGCTCCTTGGACAATGCCCGGTTGACGTCTGAGCACAGGCGGTCGAGCAGACCGACAGTGATACCGCGCCACTCGACAATGACGTCGTCTCCTGTCTCAAACATCGGAACAACCTCGACTGGCTTTGTGCCGATCCGCTCGCAGTATTCATGATACTTTTTCAAGCCGCGGGCAGCGTCCTCCTCCCTGAGCGTCAGCACGCCCACATCGACCAGCAGACCGCCGTTGCGATAGTCGGGCAGGCAGACAAGTAGCTCTGCGCCGGCGAATTGGATCTTGAGGAGCATCTGCATTGGTTGCATGAGCGAATACAGTACCCATTGGGTGAGCTTGTGAAAAGGCAGAATCGACTCCCAATACGACGATGTTTGCGGCATTGATGCGCAGGGCCAAGCGTCACCGAGCGAGACGCCGTTGATGACGATGCCAGAGCGGCCCCAGAGCGGTGCTAGCCCGTGCATGAGAAGGTCCCAGAGCACAGGCACCGACACGACCGGCGTCGAGGTCGCCTGCGTCGACGGATGGGCGAGAAGGTAGTCGACCATGTTGCCAGGCCGTCCGTTGTCGCCAAAATATTCCGGGTGCTGCTCAAGTGCCCCGGCGAGCTTCATGAGGAGATCGATTCTTGACTGGAGGTTGGCGATTTCATTGCCGGGGCGGCATTGCAGGCCCTGCGCGAGTTTCTCGACCGTCAGGTTTCGCAGACCATCCTTGTCAACTTGCATGCGATTCGAAGTATTGCCCGAGAAAAGACCCTATCCCGGTTCTGTGAGCGACTCGGGACTATGGCTCTACGGATATGACGTTTGCCCCTTACAGATTTGTACATCTCGAGACCGGCGATCGCTAGGCCGTCCACACGCCTATATATGCGCCCATTTTCGGCGCTCTTGAAGGTCCAGTGCAGGCCAGGGCTGGTATCGAGCATGATACTGATCAGGAACAGGTCAAGCACGCGCCGGCACCTCTCGTAGTTATCAACGCTTTCGGGCAAGGTTGCGAGTAGCTGCGCAATCCTGTCGCGCCCGCCAATGGAAAAGTGCTGCAGGCGACCATACGATGGCACGGTGTTGACATAGGGTGCATCGTAGTCTCTCTGCACGCCGTGTTAGTCCGAGAGTGAGACCGCTGGTATCTACCCGAACATCTTTCTTTGCATGATGACCGAAGCGAGCCAGGTGATAATAGCAGGATGTGGATGGGGGACTACGGAGCGACTGCGGGAGAGTACACTTTGAGTACTCTGGTGAGGTGTGTGCGCCTTACCTTGATGATACGTGCACAGAAGGCGACAGCATCGGGGAACTTTCTCATGTCCACTTCAAAATGCTTGAGCTGATTGCGGACGGCTTTTTCGGTGATCAAGCCTGCAGGAAAAGAAAACCACGCACGCAATTCGTCAGCAACAGTATATGGAACGTGTCGAGGATGGATGGTTTGGTGGTTGGTGGGTTCTTACGGCATCGCTCGCGAACGGAGCCCAGGCTCCGCAAATACCCTGCCGGATCTAGGGCCGGGTCCGGTGGTCTCGGAAGATCCATCTTCGGAGCCTTTGGCGAGAACGGAGTGAGAGGTGTGGTTGCTGGAGTTGAAGCCATGCTGTGGCCGCCTGCGGAAGAGCGGTTCAGCGCGCGAGATGTATGCGAAGGCGACTTGATGCTCGACGACCCTGAATGCACCGAGGTGCTCGAATGAGAGATATCCAGGGGCACCTTGGCCGGCGCCTTGTCCTTGCGCGAGAACAAGCCCATGGTGATCCAGTGCCCAGCCCGCTATTGTCGAGGCGCTCTGGCCGGGGTGGCGGCGTAGGTTACCGACTACTGTACAGCACGGTGGAGAAGAGAAGTAGTGACAGCGGAGTCGGCTGCTAGACTTTGCTGCTAGGTCGAGTCTAGTTGTTGTCGTCGACACAGCGTGTCTCTTGTTTCTTGGAGAGAGAGACTGAAGCGAAGCGCCAGCCGTCGTTGCCCGTGCTAACACCACTCGCTTGGAGAACCGCCTGACTTTTCGAGTCTCTCGTACGTTCTCTCAGTCATTCCAGACTGGCCGCCCTGGGACTGCTGGGAAGAAGCACTCTAGGCCGATCTCTTGAGCGTAATTTTTCTTTGGGCTTCGAACCCCGGACCAGAGTGGCGAGATAGAGAGAGAGTGCGGAGAGGTTGGGTAAAACAAGGGCCGCTGTTTAGACTGCGTCCGGGCCAGTGTTAGAATGAAGAAGGCGAGGGAGGCAAGGAGAGAGTACTGGACCCAGCCATTCGATCTGGATAATGGGTAAGGATATCGGGGAACTAGCAACGAGCCGGACTCGCCTCGTGGGCTCCCCCCTTGTCGATTTCCCACAACCTTGGAAACGAGGACTGAGTGATGAAATGGGAGACAAAAGGCGGATTGCGAGAGGACGGGGAGAAGGCAGATGTGGAAGAGGGAGAAAGGGGGAGAGTTCAAACTGACCAGACCAAGGGCAAGCGAAGATGACCTTGGGGTCCAGGGTTGAACCGAGGACGTAGGGTTGATCCGTGAAGAGGAGGCGTATTGCAACAGCAGCGTCGAGAAGTCTCGGCTCGGTTGTGGCCAGGAGTAATCAGTGTGAAGGGGGGAGCGGCGAGCCAGGCGATTTGGTTCAAACAGGCTCACGAGAAGGGGAAGAAGAAATAGATCAGACTGGACCGGGCCGGGCCAGGCCACGGGGACGAGCGAGGATAAAGTACGAAGCGGACCATGGAGTAAGTCGCTCACCACCGCATACCTACACAGCTCGGTACATATTATTGGACTCGGGTTCCTTCGCCGGCCAGCCAAGTCAGCTAGCTGGGGAAGCAACTGCAAAATGAGACACATCTGTACAGAGATCTCGGAGGACGATTTGGCCCAGGGTGCCCGGCCAGGGAACAAGACCTATCCCGCTTCCATCACGGCCTGCCCCAGGGCTTCAAGCCCATCCCCGCTCCCGGTGAGGCTATCGATCAGCTACTGAGGTCTAGCTGTGCTCCAAGACCAAGGGTGGCCATCTGCACCGCGCCAGTAGGCGACGGGAAGCGGAGACGCGTGGAAAAGGGAAAAATGGATGTGGCAGGGTTCAGCTTCTTCATCAATGTTGCTTCGAGTGGTCCCGGCCCTTTTTCTCATCCCACCAGCAACGACGACACCACCACCACCAGGTACCCCTCTTGGTCTGCCATCCAATTTGGTTTGATTGACATAGCTTCATCTTCGTTGAGAACAGCCCAGGTACTTACACACACGGCCCGGCCTATCCAAGTAGCCAGATGCTATGTCGTATTCGATTTGCTTGCTCGGCCGGGCGGTCTGGCCGAGGCAGAACAACCTTTGAGGCCTGTAGGTAGGTAGGTAGGTACCTTGAATCGGCTCGAGAACATGGATGCTGGGCCCGTGCTTGACCCGGGGTCCGACCACCACCAGATTATGTGCTTATAACTGCTTGTACAAGTACAATGGAAGCACAGGGACCAGGATCCTTATGCGAAATACAAGTACAAGTGCGAGTACAAGCACGAAGTACGGAGCAGGTGTTGATGATGCACCAGAGGACAACACTCTTGTACCAAACCAAAGGTCTTCCCGCCCGCCCACCATTCTAATAAAGCTGCTCGGGCTCATCAGTTGATTCCAGTCCCTGAGGGTCGAGGCCTTATCGGTGGATGTGCAAGCAAGGTTGAACCCTACCCCCGGCGCAACCTAAAGCATGTTAGCTAGCGAACCCTTCCTTGACCTCGACACGTCCGAGCGTCTCTTTGCGGGGCCAGAGTCGACCGTGCCCTGAGGGTAAGACAAGGTCAAATCTCGTCCCGGCCGGGAGCCCGACAATCCTGATTTGTTTAATTACAGGAGGCCGTTGAGTGGGTTGTTCGCACCCACAGTTGTAAACTTCCTCTTTGGGTGCTTTCTTGGGGCTGGTAGTGGAGCTACTGCATGGGTGCATGTGTCGATGGTAGGCTGGAGCGAGTCATGGAGGGTACTCGCACGTACGAAGGCTGGATACCTATGGGTTGATATTAATTTTTTCACCCCTTCTTTTCTTTTTCTTGATCTGCCAAACACATGATTCTGTCCCAGATCTGCACCATGCCTGTCATTATCCATGGTTGTGGGCCGCCCCGGTTCTGGCAGGTTGGGAAGGAAAAGCAATATGAACGCCATTCTTTACAAGTAGTGAACTTGGCGCGCAGAGTCCCCGGTGTTTAAGCCCATCCATGATTCCCTTTTCCGACTCTCTGATTCGTAGGCGGGACGAGGCCATCTCAGGGCTTGGGTAGGCCTGGGAGCCAGGGTCGACAGACTAATGCTCGGTGAACACGCCGTTCGGAGAACCTGCAGACTTGGGTATTGTATTTCCATCGGCCCCCCTCTCCTCATATGGTTGACCCCGTAAGGAAGGTCTGGTCTGGTCGAGCTCTGTTTTTACTTTTTGCTTCATCTGGTCAGTGGTCAGTTGAGGAACAGGAAGCGCAGCAATGACAGCCCAGTAGCAGTTCTGGGTTCTCTCAGCTTGCTTGTCTCTCCACTGCGCTGCCCTTGATATACTTCGTCACTTCGTAACGCCTTGCTGTGTGCAACAAGTGTATCCGTCCCTCAGTAGCGTAGAAACTCTGATGCCGCGATCCAAGTGTCCGTATGCGGCCGTAATCAGAACAAGATCCATCTGCATGGCAGGATTTGCTCAAGTTCCAGGTATCATGGACCACACACACCATGGGGCTTAGTTCTAGGCAACCTGTTGGAGGGAAAATTCCCATTTACGCATATCGGTACTAGCGAAGGCAATGCGGATCAAGGTGACCAGAGCTGTATTGCGGGGTGTCCTACCATCTCAAGGCACCTCGATATCCCTAGACTGCAGAGTCCAATGATCCTTCCATTCTAGCCTGTGGCCGAGCTCGGCGACGACGAGTCGAATCCGCCAAAAACCTCTATCCCACCGATCAATCCTTCGACGTCAATCTCCTACACGGATCCTGGACGTCATCGCGCATAAGCAGCTGTGCAGAATCTGTCAAGGTCCTGAAAGGATGGACTCACTGGTTTCAAAGTAATCCCGTTTCCTCCCAAATGACCATCTCCTTCTTGAAGCGGCCCTTATTGCTCCTTTGCCGCAAATCCCAGCACACACACACACACGCACACGCACAAATATAGACACAACATAACACAAGTCGACCAATGGTCTCCCCCTCCTCCTTTAGGCAATCAGATCAGCGACGTTCATGGGCATCTCGTCGATCTGCGTGGAGTAGTAGACTGGACCGAGTATGATTAGCTTTTGTTGTACATATTCTTCGGGTCAGACTGAGAGGCTCCGGACGACTCACGTTCAATGTCTCGCAAGATCCGCACATCTTCGCTCGTGACAAAGTTGATGGCCACACCCTTCCTTCCGAAGCGACCGGACCGGCCGATGCGGTGGATATAGTTTTCGCGGTTACTGGGTAGATCATAATTGATGACCAAGCTGACTTGCTGAACGTCGATACCACGCGCCCAGACATCGGTCGAGATCAGCACCCTGCTGTTGCCCTGCCGGAAGTCTTGCATGATGCTGTCTCTCTCCTTTTGGGGCATATCCCCGTGCATGCTGCTGACAGTGAAGTTTGCCTCTCTCATCTTGTCTGTGAGCCAGTCGACCTTTCGGCGCGTGTTGCAGAAGATGACGGCCTGTGTGATGGTCAGGGTGTCGTAGAGGTCACAGAGGGTGTCGAATTTCCAGTCCTCCTTCTCAACAGCGATGAAGTATTGCTTGAGGCCTTCGAGGGTCAACTCGTCGCGCTTGACCAGGATACGAACAGGGTCGGTCATGAACTTGGTTGTCATGTCGAGGACATCGTAGGGAAGGGTTGCCGAGACAACAACCACTTGTGTTGCGGGCGGCAGGTACCGATACACATCGTAGATCTGCTCTCTGAAGCCCTGGTTCAGGAGCTCGTCGGCTTCATCAAGCACAAGCATCTTGATGTGGCGGGTGCGCAGATGACGGCGTCGGATCATATCGGCGACGCGCCCGGGTGTACCAGATACAATGTGCTGGCCGTAGTCGAGCTTGCGAATATCCTCGCCAACGTTGGTACCGCCAATGCACGCGTGGCATTGTACATTCATGTAATCGCCGAGCGCCATGACCACGCTCTGGATCTGCGTGGCCAGTTCACGAGTCGGAGAGAGGACAAGAGCCTGTGTCTCTCGCACCGCCGTGTCGATGACTTGAAGCATGCTGATGGAAAAGGTGGCCGTTTTACCGGTACCGGACTGAGCCTGCGCGATGGTATCTCGTCCCTTGCAGACTTGCACAATGGCGCGCGACTGAACGGCGGAGGGAGACTCGTATCCGTAGGCGTAGATGCCGCGCAATAGGCTCTCTGGCTCCAAGTTAGCCTGTGTCCAAACGAGAGACAGCCCGTGCTGTCAAGGGCATCAGGGCCCTGTTACCTTTCAAGGACATGGACTCAAAAGTGGGATGGACGGTGACCTCCTTCGAGGTAGAGAATTCCATTCTCTCGTCCGCTTTGCGGTCAATGCCGCCACTGCTGCCTTCAGTCATCGTCCAGGTGTTCAAAGAGTCACGAGCGCGCCTTGAACGAGGTGTATAGATCGCTTGTACGAGATTGTGTGGCGGGCCCGAAATCGTAATGGAATCTGAATTTTGAAGATCCGGTCAACGAGAAAATGACGAGGCCCAAGAAACAGTGGAGTAGTAGGTGGGAGCTGCACTATGAGACTATCTATCACAGGGCCAATGAGCGGGTCTGCCCCACTCGCAGTTACATCCCAAGCCAACAATTGGCCGACGCCCCCAAAAAATTCCATATCGCAGCATCAGTGCTGCCCCAGCCTCGCGCCATCAATGAGTTTCGATCCCATCCATCTCTAGCCAGGAAAAAGAACACTACTTCTTCGGGGTCGACCTTTCAGCAGCAATCCACCGACCCTGCTACCCGACGACGGCTGCGATTCTGCCAAGATCTTGGGTACTCTGGACCCGGCAGAGGAGCCAATATGCCGTTAGAAGAGCAGCGATGTCTGCAGGAAGATCTCGAGCGGCTCGAGCAGGGCATCGCGGATCGCATGAGCGACGAGCCAAAGCTGGTCAGTGGCATCCGTCTGGGTGTAAGACCCTCAAACCCTCATCCTCTGGCTGACTATCCGTCCATGTACAGATTAGAGACCGCTTGAACCGTGACCACGAAGTCTCACAGCTCCTCGATCAAATCCAGAGACAGTCGGCAGATCTGCTCTCCATCTATCGTGACGCCAACGGCGACCGCTCGAGGGAGATTCAGCAAATAGGCTCGGGTGACCCTTTTGAAGAATTCTATAAGCAGGTCAACAACATCAAGGAACATCACGTCAGGTACCCGAACGAGCAGGCCGAGAACTCAGAGATTCGCTACCGGATCAAGCGGCCTGGCGATGGCTCCGAGCCCCAACCATACCTGGTGGACTCGATGTTCTCAGGCGAGGAGGCATTCGGGCGGTTCTTTGATCTACACACGAGCCACGAGTCTTACATCAACCTGCCCAATGTGAAACGCATAGCGTACCTGCAGTATCTCGAGATCTTTGACAACTTTGCGCCCGGCATGGGGGGGTTGAAGCGGGCAGAGAAGCTGACAGACCAGTACTTCAAATACATCGGCGACCTGGCTCAGTACCTAGAGTCATTCATGATGAGGACCCGGCCTCTTGAGAACCTCCCCAAGGTCTTCGCCACGTGGGACAAGGAATTCGAGCAGGCATGGGAGCAGGGCGAGCTGCCGTTGTGGCAAAAGGAAGACAATACGTCGGGGCCGAACGCGAGCACACAGCAGCTCAGCTCGGCAGACGCGGTATGGTGTGACGACTGTGAGAAGGAATTCAAGAACGACAATGTGTACAAGGGCCATTTATCCGGCCGCAAGCACATCAAGGCGGCAGAGCAGCGGGCACAGCGTGTCAAGGACTCCTCGGGCGGTGCAAACGGCTCTGCTGGAGGACTGCGGGGCACTTCGGCCTTGCGCTTGAAGGAGCGAGCAGTGGCGGAGCGGGAATATCGAATCAAGCGATTGACCAGCGCGATGAGCACCGAGAGAGAGGACACGAGGGTCAACGTCGAGAGGAGGCAAGGCATGACGGAGAGAGAGCGCCAGCAGGAGCTTGAGAATCTCTTCAGCATGACCAACGAGACGCCGCAGACCGTCGACGCCGACGACGCCGAGGCGGACGATGGTGAGGAGAAGATCTACAATCCGCTCAAGCTACCGCTCGCGTGGGACGGCAAACCCATCCCCTTCTGGCTATACCGTCTTCATGGCCTAGGCGTCGAGTTTCCTTGTGAGGTCTGCGGAAACTTTGTTTACATGGGCCGGCGGGCCTTTGAGAAGCACTTCAATGAGGCCAGGCATATCTATGGTCTGAAATGCCTCGGCATCACCAACACCGGGCTCTTTCGGGACATCACCAGTATCGAGGAGGCATTACGTTTGTGGGAAAAGATCCAACGAGACAAGAAGAGAAATAGGATTGACGACGGCACGGTCGTGCAAATGGAGGACGCCGAGGGTAATGTCATGCCCGAAAAGGTGTATTACGATTTGCAAAAGCAAGGCCTACTCTAGGAGCAGCTGACTAGATGGCATAAGATATCACGGCGTTGGGGTAACTGGGTTCACGGGGGGCTCTGTCCAGGTAGACCAAGGCCTGAGCGGTGTTATTGTCGGTGTGAATTGATCCCTTGGAGCAAGTTGTCCAATCCCTCTTGCCTTGCTGCTGTGCGATGTCGGGTGAGCACACATATGTCGAGTCGAGTCGGGTCGAGTCTCTAGGCACGACACATAAGAGCACCCGTAATAAACGGCACCATATATCTACGGCCATGTGAGGGGCGACCCAGTCCATCAAAGGAGGTAGGTAAGTCATCCCAAGGTCCTTAAGGACCAGGGCGGGCCAGACTGCTGCATGCATGCTGGGAGGTTCCAGTGGCCACCCCACATCTTATGCGCAGAGTTGCAACCCTTCGGCGCCGTTATGATAAACTACCTAAGATCAATTTCGTCATACTCGATCCACAGTTCCACGGCCTCGGAGAGATGTACTTGTACTCCATATGCCCTGTGGACAGAAAAAGAGGCGGGCAAGCATGACGAGGTTAACTGGACCTACTCATAATCTGCATCCCATGGTGGAACAAAACTCATGGGGCTCTCGACTAGCTGGCCAGTCCCGTGTGGGAGCAGATCGCAGAAACTAATTACCTAGCAACTGAATTAGGCCCATAGGTAAAGCAGTGGACATTCTGGTTGGCAAATTACTTCTTGTACAGGCACGTCAACTATGTCATCGACTTGGCTTAGCTTCGGCATCAAGCTGCGTCACCAGTAACACCATCTCCATCCTTTTGTCGGCCGAGCTCACTCCCACCCTATCATCTCATCGCGATATGTAAGTGACTTTGACAAATCTACCCTGTCTCGGCAGCTAGAGCATGGTTTTACGTATTTCAATCTCATGGGAGACTTGAATCGTAGTCCCTTGAGGGTCCTGATCAGTCCAAAGTGCTTGTAAGCCTCGCGCCCTACTCGCCTCCGTATCTGTTGTATGTATATAAAAGCACAAGATGCTTACCATGGCCCCCGATTCTTTCTTTCTTACTGGTGACAGGTGATATACTCGGAACCCCCCCCCTTCCCCTCTTTCTCTTGCTAGCGATACAGAGTATTAAGAAAACAAAACATGGCTCCTTCGGCAGATACATCATTCGCCGCCCACGTGGCCAACCAGTTCACCAGCTACGAGATTGACCGCAAGTCAGCTTCGGGTGATGTCATCTACACGACCAGCAATGGTGCCCCTATCCCGCACCCATATGAATCCCAGCGAGCGGGAGAGAACGGTCCGCTTCTACTGCAGGACTTCCATCTAATTGATCTATTATCTCACTTTGATCGGGAGCGAATCCCCGAGCGTGTTGTCCACGCAAAGGGCAGCGGGGCTCATGGCTTCTTCGAGTGTACGGATCCCATTCCGGAGCTCACATCGGCCGACATCTTCTCCGCGAAGGGCAAGCGATGCCCGGTCACGGCGCGCTTCTCGACCGTCGGTGGCGAGTCGGGCTCCCACGACCTCGCCCGCGATCCTCGAGGGTTTTCAGTCAAGTTCAGGACGGAGTCCGGGAACTGGGATGCTGTGTTTAACAACACACCCGTAAGAAGCCCTGGCTGTTGTTCCTCCCATCCTCCCCCGCCGCCTCCAACCTTCTTCTCCCGGACTGCTCTCCATGTCGACCGACTAATCCAATGCTACAGGTCTTCTTCTTGAGAGACCCAGCCAAGTTCCCACACTTCATCCACACCCAGAAGCGCGACCCAGCTACACACCTGACGCACGCTGATGACTCGACAATGTTCTGGGATTACCTGAGCAATAACCCCGAGTCCATTCATCAGGTGATGATCCTCATGGGTGACCGAGGTATCCCAGATGGGTATCGTAAAATGCACGGCTATTCAGGCCACAGTCTCAAGTTCGTCAACAAGGACAACGACTGGGTCTATGTCCAGATCCACTTCAAGTCCATGCAGGGTACCGGTTTTATCACGCAGGAGGACTCGGCGAAGTACTCACCGGACTACTCCCAAAAAGACCTGTATGAGGCTATCGAGAACGGTGACTACCCCAAGTGGACGGTCGAGATCCAGACCATGACTCCCAAGCAGGCCGAGGAAGCATGGGAGACGCAGGGCATCAACGTCTTTGACCTCACCCACATCTGGCCCCAGGCCCAATTTCCGCGCCGAAAGATTGGCGAATTTACTCTGAATGAGAATGCCGTCAACTACTTTGCCGAGATCGAACAGGTTGCCTTCAGTCCCTCGCACTTGGTGCCGGGCATCGAGCCCAGTGCGGATCCTGTCCTCCAGTCCCGCCTCTTCTCGTATCCGGATACTCATCGTCACCGCATCGGAGTCAACTACGTGCAGCTGCCCGTCAACGCTCCGCGGACGGGGTTCAGGCACGGGAACTTCCAGCGCGACGGCGGCATGGCTTTCTACAACCAGGGCGGTCGCTCCAATTATCTATCATCGATCGACCCCATCCAGTTCCGCCCGCGGTCCGTCGATCTGGACAAGACGCACAGTGATTTTACCGGCCGTGCTGTCACGTTCTTGTCCGAGATTCGTCCCGAAGACTTCAACGCGCCGCGCGCTCTGTGGCAGAAGGTGTGGGATGAACCTGCCCGGGAGCGTTTTATCAAGAATGTTTCTGGCAAGATGGAGCTATGCAAGAAGAAGGAAATTATTCGGCGACAGATTGCCATATTCCGCGAGGTCGACGAAGATATTGCCACTCGCCTCGAGAAGGTGACAGGCGAGAAAGGGTACGACGGTATTGCGAACCTTGAGTTCAACGGGATATACAATGGAATGACCAAGGATGTGAAGCTGCGAAACGCCAACGGCGTGATCCCCCCAGCCGGAAAAGCGACGACGAAGAATAACGGGGCGCCAACATACGGAACGCACGGCGGAGCTGCGACAAGGGAGCTGGCCAACGGTCTTCACTGATCAACTTACATCTGCTGTTGTAGGTCAGGGAAACGGCTTGATGTCCAGGACAGGTGCACTGAGGAAGGGGAAGATAGCAACATCAGATTGAAATGGTCTTGAGTCCTCTCGTAATTTCGCGTCGATCATGAGATTGGCTTAACCTCTGTTTCGCGTATTGAGCAATGATTACAATCTGCTATAGCTTTTCGCGGAAACGCATGGTCGGGTGCTCGCCCAATGTGAAGCCTGCTGTTGTCCCTGGGTTGATTGTGGAATAGGAAGCCGAAAGGAAATTCGAAAAGGTAACTACTTTAGGTAAGTACCTCGGTCAGGTAGGTCGAGGATCAATGAATCATGGAAAGCTCCAGGGGGGCTTTTGGCGTGATTGGTGCGGCGGGTCAATACTGTGCGTCCACTTTGGTCCACACACGACCTGGAGAAGCTTCGTAACCTTGCAGCAGACAGTCCGCCAAACAATCAAACTCATACCTCTCATTCCCGTCCAAGTCGATCTTGCATCAACATGCGCCGGGCTTTTTGAAGGATGGCGGTGCTATCCAAGCCAATCCCCCCACTGTACACGGTCTACGTCCTTCGATCAACCGTCCGGCACGCCTCGCTGTATATCGGATCTACTCCGAACCCTCCCAGGCGCCTGAAGCAGCACAATGGCGAGGCACCCGGTGGCGCCGCGCGGACGGCTCGGAACAGCCTGCGGCCATGGCAAATGGTCGGCCTGGTGACTGGCTTTCCCAGCATGATAGCTGCTCTGAAATTTGAGTGAGTATGGAATGTGTGGCCCTCATTCTTCTCGCGGGGCCCTAATCTTCCGAACAGGTGGGCGCTGAACAACCCTCACATCTCGTTGCATATACCGTCATCATCACGCCTGACGGTCTCTACATCAAGGAAGAGAAATGGCCACCCAAGGCGACCTCCACTCAGCCAGTCCTCTGTCATTTCCAATCTTCATCTCTTGCTTCGGGTCCCGAGCTTCGCCCGCTGGCCGCTGAAGTTGCACTTCTTTGCACCAGACGTCTTCACGGCTTGGGAGAGATGGTGCAACCAGTCCAAGGAAACGTTGGGCGCCAGCCGACAGGTGGTGACGGACTTTGGACCAGGCGCTGTGACCACTGCGAGCTCGGCACAGGCAGGAGCAGACAGCACGGCGGAGGAGAGCTGGGGAATCCACTCACTGCCGCTGGATTACGCCCCCGTCAAGGGTTACGTCGCCAAGGGTCGCCAGCTGTTTGATTTTGAGCAGCAAGGAGACTGCGTGGTTTGCGAGGAACCCATGCGCCCCGACGATGGCCTGTACGCCCTGTGCCCCAACGATGGTTGTGATGGCGTGGGGCACCTTCGTTGTTGGAGCCGACACATGCTCGACAAGGAGCCGCGCAGCGCAGACGAGCCGATCATCCCTGTTCAGGGAAGCTGCCCCAAATGCGGCAGTGACATTGAATGGGGCCATATGATGAAAGAGTTGAGCCTCCGAGTCCGGGGCCAGAAAGAGGTGGACAAGCTTCTCAGAACCGGGAGAGGGCGAAGCAGCACCCAGCATTGATCTGGCGCAAAAGCGAACATCTTGAGATCACACACAGTTATACGATAGGAATGGATATATATGCGGTGGTTCCTCTTTCAATCCTGTATCCCGAGACCCCTCTCCCTTCGTCCCATGAGATGCCCAGGCTGCTGCGATGCCGTTGTGGAACTTGCACTCTGTCCTCTCATCTGGCACTTGATGTCATGTGCTAAAGCTGTGATCGGCTGGACTTTGCATCGTATGCCTCGCCTGGAGGGCATGCCTGTGCTTGCAGGCACTTGTGGCGTCCATCAATGCCTTGACTCTCCAGTGGAACTCCAGACTCTTTTTGCGGTTAGCGTGCTCTGGAATCCAGGGTGATTATGGCCTCTCCCCTGTCGTAGGCCAGTACCGGTACATGTAGATATCGACCGACTCTGTGTAGAGCCTCGCAGTACCTCAATAATGTACATAGCTTCTTATACTTGCCCATCTCGAATGAACCAGTCCCTTCAGAAATTCCAGGTCAACGAGTCCCAGCCAGCGCTGGCTGGGCTTCTATGAGGACGGAGTACGAAGAGGGTACCTAGGTACTACTTGTAAAGTTAGTGGCCCCACACCTGAACGTCATCCGTTGTTGATTGGTAGACTGGAGAACGCTACTGAGCCATCCTTGCACAACCACCGACCGATATCAGATTTCTCCTCGTGCTCGACCAGCATGGCGTGGGAGGCTAGCGGCGAAAGTCACTCCAGTCCAAAAGGAGGAACACATTGAAGAGAGAACCCGACGACACAAGACCTCTTTTGACTCATAATCCCTCAGGTTCTTTTCCTCATCTTGGCGGTCATTCTGCCCTCACCCCTTCTCTCTCTCACACACACACACACACACACACACACACACACACACATACGCTTCCCATCAGCCATGTCTGGCAAGCCAAATCTCCTCCCCACTAGCATCTCCACAGCACTTGTACCTACCACTGACTGTACGGACGAAGCGCGATATGTGGCATGTCGAGAGCCAATTTAGTTGCCCGTGCACATCAAAACAGTGCCTCGCTGCCTGCACATGTGTATGAACCAGGCGGACGGGACTCTGTAACTAGGGGATCACTTGAGCACCTAGGGGGCTGCATCGCAAAGACCACACTTGAAGCCGGCCTGGGACCCGACCCGACCCCCGATCGCAGTAAGCAGCGCTAGACCCACTGAGAGTGAATCATGTCAAATACAATTATCAAAGTAAGTATTGTATGTAGGTAGGTACTTTTTGAGACCTGCCTGCCTTCCTGGACTGTGCCGTACCGTCTCTCCCCACCTCTGCCCATTCTCTCACGTTCTCTGTCGTGCTCGATTCGATTCTCTCCACCGAGTGGCATTGCACTCAACTGTATACTATGTTCCCGCAGAATTCAAAGGCTACTCGATCAGCCAGCACCCTTTCTGACCTACATACAGGCAGAGTGGTGCCCATCGATTGCCAGACCTTGGGTCTCGATCTCAATTCCACTGATTTAGTAAAGTACCTAGGTAGGTATGTATGTGCCTACCTTATTGGGACCCATATCTATTAGTAGGTACTCTGGTAGTCTCCGACAAGCGTGCTTTACGTGTGTACCTCGCTTTCCACCCACCTCGCTCCCAGTGTGGACAAAGGAATCCCAGCCGGGCTGTTCATGTCAGTGAGAACAATGATACTGGCCAGACCCCTGCTCGCTCCCACACTTGCACCCGTTCCGCATCGCTCCCTCCTCCTGCCACAACCCATCAATCCAACGACACTTCCCATTTTGGCGGCCCCGGCTGCACGCCATTCTTTCCCTTCCCACCTCCGAACCTTCCACATAAACTCCAGACTTCATTCACCTTTTATTCTTACTGACACTCTAATTCTACCCACCTCACACGCACCGCTCGTCCATATCATCCCTTCTTCCACCAACCCCTGCCAATTGTTACCTCTTTCTTTGTCTCCTACCACCACCACCACCACCACCACCACCACCAGAGACAACTTTTCCTGGCCAAGCCCACCATTCACTGTCACTGATAAAACTTGTCACTCGTTGCGTCTTACACACGATACACACCCCCTTGTGCCTCTTTCGAGCCCATCGGGATCGCTGTCGTATAACTCACCAGAACGTGATGAGCGCATTCACTCTGGGCTGCTCAACACTGCACAAATACTGAATCTGGGTGCCTCGGCTTGCCAGCAACATTAGGGACGAACAATATACCCGATCGAGGGCGAGCGCAAATAACAAAACCCGCCCTTTCCTCTTTTCCGACTTTGTCGGTCGCCAAAAAGGTCGAGATTACAAGCCCTGCTCAGCATCCGCCGCCCACCATGCGATGCCACTGAACGTGGATGCACCTGCTACTGCCGTCTCATGCACCTCATGATCTCGCAGGATTTCCGACACCTGCTTCGCACCGCAGACACCGACCCCACGCGCTCACTACCCTGAACCGTCCTCGCACCCAGGCCAGAAAGTGAATAGCAATCGACCCCAACTGTCTGGCACCATGGTTTCCGTCCCTGTCGCGGGTCTGTCCGCTGCAGGCGGAGGTGGTGGTTCGAGCGCCAACGTCAGCTCCCGAGGGTCGCCTGCCGTCGGCGCAAGCGCCGCCTCACGATCCAAAACTCAGGTCAACTCGAATGGCTACCATCCTGCGAATACCCCCAAGCCCCTCAGCTCCCTGACCAGTGCACCGCTCGACCTGAACTCGGTTGAGAGACGAGGGCAGCCCACAGCGAGTCGCGAATCTGTGAAGCGAAAGAGTCGCCCCCACGGCCTCCAAGAGGCACCCACATACCACCCAACTGATGAGGAATGGAAAGAGCCTATGGAGTACATGCGCAAGATCACACCCGAAGCATCCAAGTATGGGATCTGCAAGATCGTTCCGCCAGAGTCGTGGAACCCGCCCTTTGCGATTGACACACAGGTAAGCATTGCGTTTCTGCTGCCCACCAGCTCCTCCGACCCGGCCATTACGCACTTCTTATGCTGCAAACCCAACATACTAGGTGGGCTCTGGAAGGCCTCGTACTAAATGACGTGTTTTGTGATAGAAATTCCACTTCAGGACGCGGAAGCAAGAACTAAACTCGGTCGAAGGCAGTAAGTAGCCCCTATCCTTCCCGCCCATACCCTCGCCTCTATCCTTTGGTATATCTTACGGATTATGTCCGGCCGAATCTAATCGTGGTTTACAAGGCACTCGAGCGAATCTGAGCTATCTCGATGCTCTCGCAAAGTTTCACAAGCAGCAGGGCAACAACCTGAACCGATTGCCATATGTCGACAAGAAGCCACTTGACCTGTATCGCCTGAAGAAGGCGGTCGAAGCTCGGGGTGGGTTCGACAAGGTGTGCAAATTGAAGAAGTGGGCAGAGATTGGGCGGGACCTGGGCTACAGCGGCAAGATCATGTCTTCGCTCTCGACATCGCTCAAGAACTCGTATCAGCGATGGCTCTGTCCCTATGAGGAATACCTCCGGATCGCCAAACCCGGAGTCCATCAACAGCTCGAGCTCGAGTATGGCGGTCCGCTGACACCCAGCCCAGCGCCAAGCCCCATGAAACGATCCAATGTCAACACGCCTTCCAGCCTTCGAGCAGATACCCCAGCCCGACATGCTACTGATGCTCTACAAGCCAGCATGAATGGCCACGCCAAAGAGGGTGAGAGAGATACTCCGATGGCAGATGCTGCTCCTGCCGCCAGCCAGCCAACACCTTCTGGATTCACTGCCATCAACTCTGGCGGTTTCACGGCTGTAAACTCTGGTTTCACAAGCGTCAACCGTCAAGCATCTGCTGAGACGAGAAGCTTCACCCCTCCGAAGCAGAACGGGAGCCCATTCCCGTCTGCCAAAAACACGCCGGAGTATCGCCCGTCAGGTCTTGGTCCTGCCAATGCGTTGAAGCGGCAATTGAGCAGCGACAGTGTCGACACTAAGAAGGAAAACGGAGCCGAAAAGGACGATGTCGAGAATGGCAGCCGACGGAGCAAGCGACTGAAGAAAGGTCAGTATCACTCTCCCCCCGACCCTGATATTCTGTCTGTTGCATCGATTCTTTCCTATGAATTGGCCTGGCCTGGCACGTCACTGTGTGCTTGTCATGTGAGGCACATGTAGCTTTCTATGCAAGGACCGGTTTGGAAACAAACTGGCTCTTCATGCTGGAAGACAAGGTGCCAAATAGGCCCAATTCAAGTCCGTAATTGATCGAGGGACAGGGATCCATGGTGTGAGAATGGACCCTCCCCCACTCCCAGTGGAGCCGGGATGCTTGGGTTTCGTTATCCACAAATGATTGGCTCACCACGACTAACTCGAATCGACTTGTAGAAAACGTCCCTACTGTGGCCGGGTCTCACATGTCGCTCTTCCGCCCTTCTGTTCCACGGATACCGGGTGATGAGAATGCAGCTCTTGGAGAGGTCTGTACCATTTTCGCATTGGTTTAACATGGTGCCTGGTAAACTGACAAGTGGGGCAGAAATGTGAACAATGTGGCCGTGGTGAGAACGGCGGCCCGCTTCTCGTTTGCGAGTCCTGTGATCATGCCTATCACGGGGTGTGTCTCGACCCACCGCTCAAGGTGAAGCCCGAGTCCGAATGGAACTGTCCTCGATGCCTAGTTGGTGACGGACAATACGGGTTTGAAGAAGGCGGCCTCTACTCGCTCAAGCAGTTTCAGGAGAAAGCCAATGACTTCAAGCAGGGGTATTTTGAGAACAAGATGCCTTTCGACCCGGTACTCAACTGCCACCGGCCTGTCACTGAAGACGATGTTGAGCACGAATTCTGGAGGCTGGTTGCAAGTATCGAAGAGACTGTCGAGGTCGAGTATGGCGCCGACATTCACTGCACCACCCACGGCTCAGGCTTTCCGACCGTCGAGAAGAACCCCGATGACCCCTACTCTACAGATCCGTGGAACCTGAACCTACTACCTCTTCACCCAGAGAGCCTTTTCAGGCATATCAAATCTGACATATCGGGCATGACCGTACCCTGGGTGTACGTGGGCATGATCTTCTCGACATTTTGCTGGCACAACGAGGATCACTATTCGTATTCAGCCAACTACCAGCATTTTGGAGCAACCAAGACCTGGTACGGTATCCCTGGTGAGGATGCCGAAAAGTTCGAGAACGCTATGCGAGAGGCTGTGCCAGAGTTGTTTGAAACACAGCCAGACCTGTTGTTCCAACTTGTCACCCTCCTCCCCCCGGAGCAGCTCAAGAAGGCCGGCGTCAGAGTCTACGCCGTCGACCAACGTGCAGGCCAGCTCGTCATCACGTTTCCCCAAGCATACCATGCTGGTTTCAACCACGGCTTCAATTTCAATGAGGCTGTGAATTTTGCTCCGTGCGACTGGGAGCCGTTTGGCCTGGCCGGTGTGGAGAGGCTGCAGCAGTTTCGAAGACAGCCTTGCTTCTCTCACGATGAACTCCTATGGACCGCGGCCGAAGGTATCACAAGCGGCGGGTTGACAATACAGACCGCAAAATGGTTGGCGCCGGCCTTGGAGCGGATCCATACCCGGGAGATCGGTCAGCGTGAAGATTTCATTACGAAGCACCTGGAATCGTCCAAGCACACTTGTGCGTTGAGAGATGGTGACCAGGGGTCTTCATGTCCCTTGACTTTCAAGGTGGAAGATGAAGATGTAGCCGAAGAAGAGTATCAGTGTGCTTACTGCAAGGCGTATACATACCTCTCACGGTTCAAATGCGTCTCGTCTGGAAAGGTATTGTGCCTTCAACACGCGGGCTCGCATGCATGCTGCGATGCGCCCGAGGCGGCGCGGTTCCTTGGAGATCAGCATGTCCTCGTCTACCGCAAGGCCAACGACGCCATCGACGCTGCTCATAGACGAGTAGCTGACAAGGCACATTTGCCCCAGGCGTGGGAAGACAAGTACGAGAAGATGCTTGACGAAGATGCCGCCCCTTCGCTGAAGGCCCTTCGAAACCTGCTCAACGAAGGCGAACGTATTCCATACGATCTGCCTTCCCTGCTGGTATTGAAGGACTTCGTCGAGCGCTGTAACCACTGGGTTGAGGAAGCGACCAACTACACAGTCCGGAAGCAGCAGAATCGGCGGAAGAACGAGAAGGCCTGGCAGTCAGGTTCACGCAAGTCAATTGGGAGTTCCGCTCAGGAGCAGAAGGAGCGAGAGATGCGAAACGTGTTGAATATCTACCGCCTATTAGATGAAGCTGAGCAGCTCGGCTTCGACTGCCCCGAGATACTCCAATTGCAGGAGCGCGCAGAGGCAATCAAGGTCTTCCAGCGGCATGCAAAGGAGGCTCTGGACAAGGTCTCGTCGCAGACGGTCGAAACCATTGAAGAATTGCTTGACGAGGGCCACAGTTTCAATGTTGATATACCCGAGGTCGACGGGCTCTCGCGAATCCTCGACCAGTTGCGCTGGAACGAGAAGGCTGCGGCTGGCAGAGGTGTCGTGATGAGCCTGGACGAAGTCAAGGCTCTCATCGAGGAGGGCCAGCGCCTCAGCATTCCTGGCTACAACGATCACTATGCTTACTATGTCGAGCAGTGCGCAGCGGGCACGCAATGGGAGCAGAAGGCCAGGGAACTCATGACTGCTGAGACAGTTCACTATCAGCAGCTCGAAACCCTTTCCCACCAGGCTGCTGTAAACGCGTTGCCCATTTCGCAGGAAACCCTCGCGGCCGTCGACCAGATCTTGCACAAGCAAAGGGAGGCTCATCGTCAGATAATCGACCTCAACAACCGCTCACACGGCCCTGACTACAGCAACAGGCCCAAGTACACCGAAGTCCTCGAGGTCATGAAGAAGATTGAGGATCTGCAGTCCAAACCGGCGGGTACGCTCGACCTCGAGAGAGAGCAGAAACGCCACGAGGACTGGATGCGTAAGGGCAAGAAGCTCTTCGGCAAAACCAACGCCCCACTCCACATCCTCAAAAGCCACATGGACTATGTGCTTGATCGGAATCTGGATTGCTTCGACATTGTCAATGACAAGCCGCGCATGCCCGCCGAGCCAGCGTCCCGCGAACCGTCCCCTGAGGGGGATGGCGACGGTGACGGTGAAGGCGACGGCGACGGCGACGGAAAGCTGGCGCGTTGGGATGATCCGAAATTCAGGGAAGTCTTCTGTATTTGTCGGCGCACCGAAGCTGGCATGATGATTGAGTGCGAACTGTGCCACGAGTGGTGAGTTTCTGGATCACTGCGTACATGTGCAAACAACCTGAATATTAACCAACCACGGACAGGTACCATGGAAAATGCCTCAAGATCGCGCGGGGCAAGGTGAAAGAGGACGACAAGTACACCTGTCCAATCTGCGACTGGCGGGTCAAGATCCCTCGCGATGCCGCGCGACCCAATCTTGAAGACCTTATCCAATGGTATGAGGAGATACCCGGTCTCCCGTTCCAACCTGAGGAGGAGGAGGTTCTCAAGAAAATTATCGACAACGCGCAGGACTTTCGGCATCACATCGCGAGATTTTGCAACCCTCTCCTGTCGACCGCCAACGAGGCAGAGACGCAACGCTTCTACCTGCGGAAAATCGAGGGCGCAGAGATCCTCCTATCGATGGAGACCAACTTCTTTCGGCAGGAGCTGCACAAGTGGAGCCCAGTGGCGCCGGAACCGCCGCCGTTGATTGAGAGCTCCAAGAGCACGCGCAAGCCGAGACCGACGAAACTGCAGAAGCTTCTCACTCAATACGGAGTGGAAGATCCGGACGACCTGCCCGAATCTATCAAGGGCAAAGCGAACAGCTTGAAACGCAAGGCTATGAACGCCGAGGCCGCTGCCGAAGCAGCGGCCTCGGCGCGGCCTGCTGGGGCCCTGCCAGGTGCGAGTCCATACGGCAGCGGGAGCGGCCATTTCTTTGGAAGAGCGTCTTCTTCCCAGCCCCAGACCCCCGGCCAGTCGATGACCGGCAACATGCACGGCCACCACCCTCGGGGGCCAGACTCTGCGTCATCAACACATAGCCATGCGAACGGCCCGCGAGCTGGGTCGGCATCGATGATCAAGCCTGATGCCATGGATATTGACAGCCGCCACGCCATCCACCCATTGTTCATGCCGGATGGTATGAGGATTGGACCACAGCTCATTGGCAATCCGTCCATGTCTCTAGAGGACCGCATCCTGGACGGCCACATTGATGATGTCAACATGTCGACAGAGGCAGACCGAGCCAAGGTCTTCGAGATCCTGTCTCGAACTGAGGACGGCCGGCGCCAGGCTGAAAAGCTCTTCGGTCGAGAGGCAGGCCTCGCCGCAAGCGGAAGCCATACCCAGCAACAGGATGACAACGACGATGACGTTAAGCAGATGTTCACCGATCTCGTCAACACAGACGAGGACGAGGACGATGGTCGCGACAGCAAAAAGAGCAGAGACGGCTCAGTGCTCAAGGGAGAGCGGCAAAAGGACACGAGCCACCAGGTCACGACGGAGGACCTGGAGAGCGAGAGGAACGGCATGGATGCACTTCTTGACCGAGATTGATTTATGAATCTTCCCATATTGTCTGCGAACTGCCCCCTGCTATCTGCTTTCCACGGAGGATCATATCTCGGTGTGCTTTATGAGCTGTGGCTTGGTACGATACCCCCTAGCGGGCGACTGGATGGGCGTGCACTTTTTACCTGATGGAGTTTGTGGGATGGAGGAGTACTTGCTGCTAGTATATACCAACTGTGTTGTATTATCGAGGATGGGGTGGGCTTTCATTGGGCGTTCTGCGTTGACATGGTTGAGGTCGCGAAATCGGTGTACAATATCAACAAGACCTGATAACAAGGGGGGGCTGGATGATGTGAACGTCTCGCATTAGATGGGATTGGTTTTTCGCTTAGAGAGGAGCAGTCCTGGGCACCTTGCAGCCATATGTATCTCTCTGGCGAGGTTGCATCCTCGGTTGAATCAAGGAAATATTACATCTCATGAGCTGTATATTTGTTGCTTTCCTCTCCTGTGACACATGGGCAGGCCCGAGTTCCGAGTGTCTAGATCATTTTCATGAGGGACGAGAGTAAGTAGCGGAAAGGTGACTGCATGAAATTATTCCTTTCAAGGAGGCAGGTACCCGAGGACCTTGTTATACCTTGTTATTGAGACCATTCATTGAGAGAACTGTAGCTACCTAGGTAGATAGTGGCGGGTCGCCTGCAGTCCCACCCATCCATGTCACACCTCAATTGATGTGGCGCTGGCGCACGAGCCCGCGCTATGCTGATCCTGTCAAAGTGCGCACCTCAGTGCCTTCCCACTCCATAGATTTAGTGTTCATCCTCCTCCTCTGGCGTGTGTAGCTCGCCATTTGACGCTTGGTTTCCATGACCATTCATCTGCTTCAACCCTCATCGTCGTCGGCTTTGTCGAGCTGGCCGTGTCCAATCAGCATCTCAGAGAAAAGGGTTGAAGATCTATTGGGTCGTGTATCGACTCGGCCTTCTCCTACCCTGATCTGATCCTCCACGCCAGGCCACCGCAATCGCTTTTCAGAGCCACTAAGGGCCCTCATCGCCCTCCCTCGACGAACACGACAGCATGGCGGCCGCCAAGTCCGACGAGCCGAAGCTCCTCTGGAACCCCGACAATGTCAAGGATGTCGCCGAGTCGGTCGGCATATCACAGCTGAGCGACGAGGCTCTACGATGCCTGTCGCAGGATGTGGAATATCGCATCGGCCAGGTCATCGTCGAGGCGTTACGCTTTATGCGCGCGTGCAACCGGACCACTCTGACCGTCCAAGACGTGTCGCAAGCGCTGAAGGTCCTCGACGTCGAGCCTCTCTACGGCTATGAGTCGACCCGACCGCTGCGCTATGGGGAAGCTAGCCTGGGCCCAGGCCAGCCCTTGTTTTACATCGAGGACGAGGAGGTGGATTTTGAGAAGCTCATCAACGCCCCCCTACCCAAGGTGCCCCGGGACGCAAGCTTCACAGGTATGGATCCAACGTGTCTGGTGGGTTCCATGGGGAGATGGAGTTGTTTCCCGCTAACGAGACGTGATCAACCAGCCCACTGGCTCGCAATCGAAGGAGTGCAGCCCTCCATCCCGCAGAACCCAACGACGGCCGAATCACGATCGCAAGAGCTTGTTCCCAAAGGCCCCGGTGCCAACCCGGCTCTGGCAGCACTTGCTGGGAATGACAACGTCTCGTTCAAGCCCTCGGTCAAACACATCATCAGCAAGGAGTTGGTCCTCTACTTTGACAAAATCCAGGCGGCAATCCTGGACGACAATCCCGACGAGGAGGTGCTGCGCCTGCGCGAGGCTGCCCTCGAATCCGTCCGCTCCGATCCAGGCCTACACCAACTCGTGCCGTACTTTGTCAACTTTATCACCAACCAGGTCACGCATCGCTTGGACGACACCTTCACCCTGCGCCAGATGATGGAGCTCACGTCGGCCCTGGTGGACAACCCCAGCCTCTTCTTGGACCCATACGCAGCGGCGCTCAGCGCACCGGTCCTGACTTGCCTCATGAGCCGCAAGCTTGGCAGTCCCAGCGCCACAGCCGCCGGGGACGACGGCGATACCAGCCCGGAGGTCGTCGCAGCGGAGCAGTACAAGCTGCGTGAGCTGTCAGCCAGCTTGTTGGGGCAAATCGCGCGCAACTATGCGCGGAGCAATGCCCTTCTACGGCCCAAGCTAACGCGTACCTGCCTCAAGTACCTGCTCGACCCGAGCAAACCAGCGCCGGTCCTCTACGGTGCCGTGTCGGGCCTTGCAGCAGCCGGCGGGCCAGAGGCCGTCCGGGTACTTGTGCTGCCCAACATGAAGGCCGTCGATGCAGCGATTTTGCAGCCGCTACGAGAGCGCGAGACCAATGGTGGCACGAGCACCATCAATAGACTCGACTACGAAATGCTGGTCGGCGGCTTCGTCAAGGCGATTCGCAGCATCACTGCGGCGGGACAGGAAGAGGGGGGCCTTCTGGCGCAGGTGCAGATGAATGGGGTCAATCACGAGACGAGCGAGCAAGAGCGGTCAGACCTCGTCGACTTCCTGGGGCCCATCGTGGGCGGAAGGGTGGCTGACCTTGGAGACAGGCAACTGAACAAGGCAGTTGCCGAGGCGAGGAGTATTGAGTGATTTGTGGCGGCTATGCGACGATAGGGATGGGCTTCCAAGGTTTCCTGCGAAGTCGAGAAAACAAATCACAAAAGGGATGGGTCAACGGCGTTCTCTCCACGGATATGGGCATAGTCAAGAAGGCTGATTTTCTTCTGCACGGCGTCACGCCAGGAGGAGCACGGAAGGGAAGGGGAAAGGTAAACACTACGGCGTTGATATCCATACCTCTCTAGACATTTTCTTTTTGGTTGCGGTCACATTTATCAAAGCTTCCAGCACCACCCGAGAAGAGACAGGGCACCAGCGGGGTCGTGATATAAGAAACTGTAGCGCGCGTGAAAGGTTGCAAACGGGTACCTGCTTGAGGTACCAAAGAATCTTGAAGATGAGGGACTTGTCCCGAAGCAAGGTATTACCTACCTACCTAGGTACAGTACTTGGATAATAATATGAAATCCATATATTCGGCGGGCGATTAACATCGATCCTTGGGTGGAAGGGATGTGGTGTAGCATGTGACTAAGCACGTGCAACCAATAGAAAAGACGAGAATTTCGGCACATCTCGGCTGCGACCATGCACACTGTCTGGGGTGACGGCACATCATTGGCTGCCATTTCGGCCTTGCTTTCAACTGTTCTTCCGTCGTCTTCTTTCCCTCGTGCCTCCAAGTCTTTAGTCTCCCGGACGAGCAGTTCACCCAGATCGTGTCGTGTCAAATCGCTGTTAGGGTTTCTTGGTCGCGCCATCATCTCCCTGCGACGAACTTATCGATCCCCAAGCGCCACCGCATTCACGTCAGCAATGAACGCTCAGAGGGTAGGCCTGTCGGCGCTTCGCCGAGGTGAGTGACGAGACCCGGGTCAAACCTTGGCGCACCCCGAGCTTCATGAGCAATTGGCTAATCGTCGACTCCTCCTTTGCAGCAGCGGTGAAGCAGCCTGGAAGCTTCTTCGCCCAGAATGTCGCTCGTGCGACACTCGCCTCTAACATGTCGGCCATGCAGTCCCGGTAAGAGAGCCTACCTGCTGCAGATCGTCCACAACCTAGATGCGGAGACTAATACGCCGACCGCCATAGAGCCGTAGCAACCCAGAAGACGTCGCTCGCTGATGGCAACGAGATCCTAGCCAGCCAGCGCCTCAGGCGCCCCGTCTCCCCGCACCTCGAGATCTACGACTTCCAGCAGACCTACCTTACGGGCTCCATCTGGCAGCGCTTCACGGGTGGCGCTCTGTCTGGGGCCCTCTACGTCTATGCCACTGCCTACCTCGCCGCTCCCCTGCTGGGCTGGCACCTCGAGTCTGCCAGTATTGCCGCTGCCTTTGCCGAGCTACCCGCCGTTGTCAAGGGTGGCGTCAAGTTTGCGATGGCCTGGCCGCTCGTCTACCACTCGCTCAACGGCGTGCGGCATCTGCTCTACGACTGGACGATCGGCTTCAACAGGAAGCACGTCCTGAAGAAGGGGTGGGAGTGGGGCATCGCCAGTGTGCTGACTACGCTGGCTATCTTCTTCATTTGAGCCCACTCAGTCTGTGAGAGGAAAGACCGGAGAGTTCTCAGCTGAGCGGGACGGAAAGCCGGGAGGCATCGAGGCCGCGAGGTGTCAGGAGAGAGGAGGTGCACCAATCATGTCTGCATGCATATCAAGGCCTGTCATTGGGAGCCGAGCTATGTTGACTCTGGGTCAGGGACGAACGCAATGCTAGCAGTGAGGGGGGAACGGAGCGGAGCAGGCAGGACCTCGACCAGGCCAGTGACTGCACTGCTATTTCTGTACAATTTCGGGCCGGAGCAAAGCCGTGCGTGTAGAATCCGCAAACAATCGTAGTATTCTTATTCTTTTGTTCCGTTCAAATCTCCATTTCGCTAAAGCGTGCTTGCATTGAGCAGTGCCATCCATCATCAATGAGATGAATGCACCCCAGCAGCAACAGCCATTGTCCAATGGGATGGCGGCTGATGGTAATCTCAAGAGTGGGGGCTATTAATCCAGTCCAGTCATCAATGACTGGACGGACCGGAGAATAGCTGCTCCAGTCTCTGACCCGTGCGGTGCCCAAATATTTGATCCCAACCCTGCTGGATTTCCTCGCGTCGTCTCTCTCTCCCTTCTTTTCTTCTCCAGATAGTCATGGGCGCTCCTCGCCCGCACGCAACGCTCAGCCCTCCCAAGGGGGTGGCGATGGAGCTGTGCAAACCGCGGGCGAGACGCATTCTGTTGTTCCCCGGAGCGCCCAGAGAAGAATTGATCCGTCGTTAATCACCGTCATCAGTTGTCCCATCTGGTGGCTGTTTCATTTTAGAGATCTACATTCCCCCATTCCCCCCCTCTCGCGACGTGCCCGCTGCTGCTTTTAGGACTTTTGGCCTTGACGACCAAATCATTTCTCTCTCTATGTGTGTGTATGTGTGTGCGCGTGCACCTTCCTAGAGCCGAGTAAATGTGCAGTGCCTGCTTTGCCGGCCGCCAGTGATCGCTCTGCCTCGTTGGGACTGTTGAATCTCTACGGCGTTCTAGGGGAGGACCCCCCCTTTGCCCTTGAAGTACGGCCGACGCATCGGATGCCGGGATTCTGTGTAATGTGAGTTGCTATCTGTACATGTATGCGTAGTTGCCGTACAGCTTAGTTGTTCGATACATGGCCAAGCCGGTCTTTTCACTGCTTCTGTAGCTCAGCTCGGAGACGCTCTCGTTTGATGCATTCTATTGTACAACATTCTTTTATGTTTCTGACAGTCTTCCTGCCCCATCGATTATCCTTGCCAACGACCCCATCCCCGTTCGCCAACATCTTTCACCCGCTCGTAGGGTGCTGCTGATGTCCGAAGCATGATGAACGGTGAAGACCGCGCCAGCTGGGATGACGAGCCTGGCCATCACCGCTCGGGTGCTGGTGTCGATCAGTGTGCTAGGCTTACCCAGATGCGCTCCCTCGCTTGTCCATCCATCACCAGCAGCCTCCCGTTTACCCTCTTTCAGACCAAGCTGAACTTGCTTGAGACCCCGGAACCTTACGATTCGGCGATACACAACTACAACACGCTGGCACAACTGGCCGGCAACTCGTGGCTTGACATCCACGTCCGCCATGGCCACCCTGCGGCCGCCGGCGAGTATCCGCGCCTCTCCGACTGCCGTTCTGCTTCTCGAGAGCACCTGCCAGCAACCGCAGGGCATGAGGCGGTGTTCCGGGCCTATCTCTTTCGCACACAGGAGCTCAGAATTACCATCTGGCTCAGGAGCAAAACTGAACGGGGCTGGTCAGACGGCTGGATGCATCACAAGCCCTTTCCTTTCCGGTGCGTCGAGAGACTGTATACGGACAAGGAACTCATTCACCTCAACCGTGGCGTCTCGATCACCCTGAGATGCCCTGTCATGGCCAGCCACCAATCAATCTCGGATATTGATCGCAGCCCGGTCAATGATATTGCCCAAACTTTGCTTGCCTTTACAAGTATGAAGAAGCTTTTTATCAGCATTCTCAACTCCGCCCATCATGACAGAGAGCTTTTGGTTGAATACCTGGCCCGGCCTTTCAATGACAGAGGCCTGCCAAACCACTGTTCTGTTCTACCAGAACTAGAGGTGAGGACTCTGTCTAACGGGGCTACCAATAACGACAACGGCGGCGATGATCATGATAATGATGATGATGATATATAGGGGCTATCGACTTATACCCAGGGATTACCACCTACGCCGTCATCCCTCTCCAGCACGCCTTGCTCTCCCCGGGCAAGGGACTCGGTACAGTTTCGCTGGCCGTGTTCCTCCTCGGATCTGTTGACACGTCCAGGAAAAAATCAAGGCACGGAACATTCCGAGGCACCAAGACTGGCCTCTCTAGAGGAAACAGATCTCTTAGGATTCAGCGATCGTCCGCAACCACTGGAGGCTCCACGAGCGCGTTCCGTTGTCGAGAGCTCTATGCGGCTTCAGCTTGGGACAGAATTCTTAGGAGACAAGGACGATCGACAGTCGGGCCCCGTCCATACTGAACTGACCAGAGGCACTGATTGGGTTTCGACCAACGTAGCAGCCGACCAGGTCACTACCACAACTCAACTCTCTCTTCAGCATCCAAATGGGACTTCTGTTACAGATCGCGACCGAAGCTTCCCACGTGATAAGCCAGCCAAAAGCTGCTCCGGTACCTCTCCACTGCTAAGCCGGCTTCCTCTCACCCATGGCTCAGAAATGATATCGTCATGCGAGCCGTATCCGCAGAAGGATGTCAGGTCCTTGGGGCCCTCGGACGTACCTGTATTGCCAGCTCCAGAACCATCAGCGCGGTTCCCTGACTTCCCCAGGCCCGATCAAGACAATAGGACTGCGATTTCCCAATCTCCGCAGCCCGCCCTCCCAGTGTCGTTTCGTGTGGTGCAGGAGCCGGAGGAAGACCCTAGGCGACAGTTGGAGAAGGGCAAAAGAAAATGTTGCAGAGCCGGTGAAGAAGACGCGATCTCGGTACCTGGCGACCCGGACGCGACATTTCGGCCACAGCAAGGTAGATGTCGGTCAGACATACCAGAATCAACGCTCCGGCAGCAGATGTCATACGCTCAGGTGGTCGCTTTATCCAAAACCCCAGTCTTGCCCCCAAAACCAGCCCAAGGCGTTCTCGTGATACAAGGCGATACATATGCCATTCCTTTTCCACCGGACTTTTCAGAGTCGTCCCTCCCCATGGAAGATCTCCCCTCGCTCCCGACGGTGAAGATACCCCCTCCCTGTTCTCTACTAGAAACTTCAGCATCTTGGTCAAGACATCCGCCGGCTCCTGCGTCTGAAGGCGGGAGAAATACCCCGGGTCCCCCGGTAGAGACTGCTTCAGTAAACCTCGGACGACCGCCGCGGGAAATAAGGGATGATGCAGTTATTGCCAACCTGCCAGTAAAACAGCCAGCCCTTGAAGGGTCACACGGACGTATGCAACCGGCGCAGGAGAAAGGCAGTGCTGGTTCACCTCCACAACCCCGGCACAGGGAGAAGTCTGGGCCGGTCGCAAATAATCACCCCGACCCCGAATCAAGGCCCCTTTCACCACACTTATGCCACGAGAAGAACCAGTCACTTCTAAAAGAGGACAAGGGAGCGGCAAGCGGCATGCCGAGGGTGTACTCTGCTGTTTTAGCACAGGCACCGGTCTCTGACGCAGAGAGCATTCCTTTCAAGGCAGTAGGGCATTCACAGAAGCATCTGGAAGCCGGCTTTGCACGTCCTGGCTTCTCTACTTCTCCCACGCCTTCCCGGACACCACGCTTCAATGGGCGAAAGGCACCAGAGAAGCCCCCATCAGGAATGAATGGTTCGGTCGGCGGTCATCCTTCAACTCAGCCGGATGCTGCTTCATGGACGGCGGGCCTCACAGACATGCCCCTATCGCAGCACCTTTGCCAAGTCACATGCGAGAAGAGGACGACTTCGCAACGAAAAGGCGGAGGCGAGTCTCGTGTTCTCAGTGCGCCGGCTCCAAACACCGGTGGCGGTTTAGAGAGCTTACATGTTCCGGCTGGTTCTCCGACTGAGGAGCCGGCGCGACAAACGCAGAGTCCGACATCACTTGACGCGCAGCCTAATGCTGTACCAGTACCAGACCTGGGCCCTTCCAAAGCGAAAGATGAGCTGCCCGTAGAGACGCCCAAGCAGACTGCTCAGGTACCTCAGCTTCCCGTAGCTATCACACAAGGGGATGTTGGTACACACCGCCATGGAAAGAAAAAGACAAAGAAGAAACAGAAACCCCCGCATCAAAAAGTCTCGCCGACTGTGTGCAGAGAGCTCAGGCGAAAGTGGCGCTCAACCTCGGCGCACAGGATTGAAAGCTCGTCTAGCGCAGCACATACAGTGATGACTCCGGCGGACGACGAAGACCAAGACGAGCCAGCCTTTCCTGATGAGCAGTCTTTATCCACAATATTGATTCACCAGATCGAGCCTCATTTTGCGGAATACGGCGATGGGAAGAGGTGGCAGGGAAGAAACCTGCCACACAACGACTTCGCAGAGCTACTTAAGGAATTAGATGAAAGAAGGAAGATTGATGGCGAGGTATGCGACCTCTGGATGAAAGGGGGTGAAGCTGTGGCAGAGCAGATGAATCGCAGAAAGTCGAGCCGATGGCTCAAAAGATCGCTTGTCGAATCTGTGGGCAGGCAAGGTGAGTCGCGATGCACCGCCCTGGAAGCCATGAGGAGAGAGAACCTGAAGTTGCTCCTACGGAATGAAGAGGAGGATCGGTCCTGACTCTGTCGACGCCCTATAGGGCTGGTAGAGCCGTGTATGCACATAGCGATGTAATTCTATAGCGGTCCTTGTTGGTTGGCACTTGGCTGGTTGGTGCAGTAATTCTCTTTTGAACAAAGATTTCTTCTGAAGACGGCATCGGGTTCCATCGCCACCTCCACCCACTGCAGGCGGTCACGTCTAGTTAGGAACCGACTACATGCGGGAGGCACATCTTTGTCAGATGCAAGGCAGCGTATGGTCCACGGTGCCTCTGAAGATGAATTATGTACAAGAACACGGGTCAAGGAGGTGAATGACTCCAGCCCTGAGACCCGAGCCCTGAGCCCTGAGCCTTTACTCTCAAATTCCCGGAATGTCTACCCCGGCGTAGCCCTGGAGTGACTGGCATACGAGGTAGTTGTTCTCGACAAATGGCGTCGCGATCTGCAGTCCGTAAACACCGACAGCCCATTCCCGTCTCTCCCCGAAGGGCAACATGCTTGCGACGACCCGACCCTCAACGAATCGCGGCTCATAAGGCGCTTTTGCGAGGTCCGTGCCGAACAACCGAATTTGCTGGTCGCACTGGGTGCCGTTGGCAAAGGACGGCTGGTTGGTCACGTTCTTGAAGAAGTCGAGAGGGTACGCCGGCCACGTGGCGACAGCAAAATCGAGGTCGGCAAAGTAGTGCTTCTGACAGGCCGACGACGAGTTGGAGGCAGAGGCGGTACCGACGGCGCGGAAGACGGTGCTGGTGCCGCCGGGAGTGTAGGCATCACACGAAGGCTCAAAGGTTGCGGGCGTTACGAGGGTGCCGTAGGCCTCAGATCCTTGGATGGCACCTGCGTTCTGGGCCGAGATGAGCTGTGCTGGGTGCCAGCTGAAGGACGTGTAGCCATCGCCGAGGAGGTCGAGAAATGGAAACTCGAAGCCGACTCGCTGGGGGCGGTAAGGGCCGGAGGTGAGCATGTGCCATGGGCATGCAGTCGGGTTCAACTCACCGAAAAGTCAGGGATGGTGAGGTTGTAAGCCTTGAGTTGGATATCGTGGTCGTGGGCTCCTTGGACGACGAGGGGATACATGCCCTGGGGAAACGAAGGCAGCAGGTCCCTGTAGGCATGTTCGAGGATATTGTATTGCGCCGGCACTACCTGACGAGCAAGCTCGAGAGCTATGGGTAGAACCGCAATGGTAGCATTCAGGATGCCGGTCGCACTGCCTGGGTAGAGCTCAGCAATGGCATTGGGCTGGTCGCGAGTCACGCAGCTGACGGGAACTGCGTCCGAGGCTGGCAGGAGGACTGAGAGCACAACGGCCCAGCCGGCGGCCGGGACAAAGACCATGGAAGCGCTCGCCAGGTGAGATGACGGGCTTCGTCCGAGAGAAAGCCACACACGAAGAACCCGGGTTCTTTGGGCGGAAGGGAAGGAAGCTAAGAGAGCCGGACAATGCGAAACGGCGGATTGGAGAGAGCCGTCTCGTTGCGAAAGGGGCGGGCCGCACGTGCAATGACATTACCACGACGCGCCCTTGATTTAAGAAGTAGAACTGGGTCGAGGATATACGGGTGCTACATGATCTTGCAGAAGGAGGGACAGCTTCACCAGGGGCGATAAATGAGAAGGTTTCTCATGTGAGTAGCTGATCCTGGAGAAGATCCCATTCCTACCCAAGACGGAAATACTTGATGATCGAAGGCCAGTCGCAAAAGTGAAAAGCAAAGGGTAACCACGACGGCGCCGCACTTGCAGCGTGCGTGGTAGCGGTCTACAGGGAACCTGGATTCGGGAAGAATGGATGGGTGAAACGGAACAGCAGGGAGCCAGATCTGTCACGTTTGATTCGCCAGGGTGGTCAGCGAGAAGACGAAAGAGGCTCTGATAGGCCTCGAAGGATGGTGCCTGGGCGGCAGTGGTGGTTATGTCGGGTCAGGGATTGTGATCCGGGAGTGCGATGATCCGACCAGGAAGAGCACGGAAGCTGAGGGTACCGGGTCAGCGAGTCGAGGGCCCCTGGTAGTACGAGTAGGTACAGCGGCGACGAGGCGCGATTAGAGTGAAATGAAGCCGCCCACACCGTCATCTACCGTCCAAGGACCGACTGCGCGAGTTGATCTGACTGAATGTAGCCATCCGGGGCCGGATTGCGTCTCCAAAGACCCAGGCTGAGAGGGTGCCAGGAAATCCCGGTTGGCCCGCTATCGGATGCCTCTGATATCAATTGAACCGTGATAATATTACTACAAGGGTTGACAGACTCTACTCTACAGTCTGTTCCATGGCTCCAACGCCTGCAACTAATCGCAATGCTCCGCCGCCTGTTACCCTCGGCGGCCGTGCTGTCCAGATTGCGCATCTGCTTCTCAGAGGTGGGAAGGTTCCTTGCCTTGCCATTGGAGGGAAATAGAGCCTCAGCCTCCTCTTTCAGACTCGCAGGCGGGCCGGAGATCAAGCCCAGGAACGAGGAGTGTGCCGGTCGCGGAGGAGACAACCCTGACACGGCTTGTCTGTTTGCTGTGGTGTAGAGATGGACGGCGCAAGGGGCTTCTCCGAGAGCTGTACCGGGCCGAGGTTGCGATGTCTGCGGTTGTCCCGAATTTATTATGTTTTCAACTTCTAATGCTTGTGGGGTTAGTTGGTGATACAAGGGCGTGGGCGAGCCTTGGTTGCCAACGAGGTAGAGATCGACTGGGCACGGCCCTGTTGTCTGGCTTATCGATCGACTCGACGCAATGATGATCTGCGAGGTTCTGGTCTCAGAGAGCACCGCCGACGAGCTGCACAACCCACATGGCAAGGCGCACCTTGAAACTGACGCGTCTGTCATTCTGAGCAAAGTCATCTCGTGTGATCGGCTTGGCGTGGTCCTGCAGCCACTGTTGCTCCTCGGCTAATCGCTTGCTGAGCTGCTCGTTGCGCGTGACGATGAGAGCATTCGCCTCCAAGTCGAGAGAGTAGCTCCTCTTCGTGTAGTTGGAGCTCCCGACGAGGCTGATGGACGGGGCCTTTTCTCCTGGCAGAGTAACCCAGAGTCCCTTGGCGTGGTAAGTCCAGCCATCCGCCTCGCCTACAGTCCCATTGCGCCACTCTTTCAGCGTTATCGACGAGTCGCGCTTGTGCTGATGGACTGCTTTGAGGAACCTATGGGCGAGGAATGTGTAGGCGTCTGGAAGCAGACCAGAGACACCAGGAGATTGGTAGAAGCCATTGGCATAGGGCGAGGCCGTGATCACCGTGTTATTGTGGGAGGCCGTCGAGAGAAGGAGCTTTGTGAGTGACGGCGCAGGGTTGAAGTAGCCCGCCGTGAAAGTCCAAGACGAGTGCTGGAATTGGGGCGACGCAAGCGTCTTGAGAACGTGGGTGATGGCAGGCAGCTCGGTCGACGTGTCTGGTGCTAATAGCTGGGACATTTGGGCGAGAACATAGATGCGAGTATCTCGTGCATGGCTTTCCTCGAGGCTCCCATGCCGTGGCCCGCCAGTCTTGGGCTGGATCAGGCCATTGATCAGCTTCGTAGAGCTGGCCACAAACTTCTCGGGATCGTCCAATGGTGACGGAGCGAAGTTGGTCGCCGGCCATACCATCTCGAAGCCTGCCGGGAGAGAGTCGGCAGGCTGTACCAGGAAGCTGAGGGACGAGACGGCTCGATGCAGGCTCCAAAAAAAGTCGGTGATGTCTTTGGAGGAGAAAAGATGGTAGCGATCTTGGCGGTTGGTAAAGTAGTCGGTCGAGAGGTTTGCTCCGGAGAGTATGATCTCGTCATCCACGCCGTAGAGCTTCATGTGTTGTAGGCCCCAACCCTCGTTTATTCGCTTTGGGACATGCCTTTTGCGCAGGCCGGTCAGGTTGGGTGTGTGGTACATGCGGATCTCGACTCGCTCCGGCCCAAACTCGTCCACCAGGGGCGCCAGGAGAGATGCGCAGGAGGGGTCGGGAGCCTCACGGGTCCCGCGAAGAGCATCGGTAAGGATGGAGAGCTTTACAGCTGGCTTGGCGCGAAGGGTCTCCTGCAGCGTCGCGATCAACTCTTTCTCGCTCTTGCCAATATAGAGGGTCGACAGGAATATTCTGCGTTGCGCGCCTCGGATCTTGAGCTTGAGGGTTTCGTAGAAGTCGCTCGGCGTTTTTAGGATGCGGATCTCGGAGCCATCAATCTGGAAGGAGGGCGCAATCTTGTCCAGCTCACCAAAGAAGGGAGCAAGCATGCCGGCCGAGTTTGTCGACTGCATCGGAGTTCCTGCGGCTGCTGTGTGGCTGCTGAATTGGCGATGGTGAGAGAGGTGGTGAGGGCGGTGGTGGTACCGGGGTGCGTGAAACCCGCAGGCCCAGCTGCTGCCATTGGCCTTGGGCAAGCATCTCGAGGGTCGTATCCTCGCGGAGCACCCCGGGACGCACCTGACTATCATCGCCTGGAAGCCCGCTGAGGATTTGGGCACGTATGTAGTTCTAGAAGTAAAGAAGGACGGGGGGACGGGAGGGCAAGGCTGTCGCAAAAAAAGCATTCAACTATTACCTAGGTACCTAAGGTTAGGTACCTTATATAGGTACCAGGGTACCTTACCACCACATGCATTGAGTAAGGTACCGAATGTAGTTACAAGTAGGTCTCTAGGTACCTGTAGCCGATAGAGAAGGTAAATCGGAGCTCTGCCATTGGACGCGGACTTTGCCGCAAAGCCCCACCGACCTTCGCTCCCGGCTCTACCAACGTTCCATGATTGCGACTTCTCCATCCTCCTCATCGGCACACTGCACCGGGACCGGCTTCACCACTGCTGCACATCCGGGAACGACGACTTCTCTCCCTTGGTGGTCTACCTACAGCTTCAATTGACAGCCCATCATGTCGACCATCACCAGAACGCTCGGCTACCTGCGCCGAATCGGCCTCAAGGCATGCTCTCACCCTTGCACTCTTGCACTCTTTTGTCCGACCACTGGTCTTGGCCAACCCGCTAACCCTCGTTCTTTCCTAGGAATACTGGCACCAACTCAACGTATGTCGCTCTGAACTGCTGCTTCATGAGTAGGCGATGGACTTAATGCTAACCGACAGCTCTTCGTGCGGACTGGTAGTACATTGGTATGTGGCCCGACTGCCGCAGAGACTTTGACTGGACCGAGGCATCTGACATCGCATCCGGCTAGGTGACACCAAGGCTGGCACCTTGATTGGCGTCGACAAGTTCGGGAACAAGTTCTACGAAAACATGGAGGAGGAATTGCCGCGTATGCAACCTGCCCTTGAACCGCCAAGGTGGACGGAGCACGCTGACTCTGACCAAACACGACAGTACGGACGAGATGGGTCGACTACAAGAAGCACGATTACGATGCGTATGTGAGCCCTGATTCGATCTGAGCTGGGGAAGGGGGGGGGGGAACCCGAATGTATCCGTGGACTGACAAGCTCTGTTCAGCGCGCAAATCGAGCCCCTGTGGCATCTCTGGATCTCGTACGGTATCGATACACCGCCTAACCAGGACCCAATCGCCCAGACCAACCGCACGTGGGCCTCTAGCAAGCACATCCCCAACTACACTGCGACTCGTGGCGCCTACAAGCCATACAACACGTGAGTGTCGAGCAAATGCGGGCTCTCCCGCAGGGGGCCGCTCCCTTGGTTAAGCCATCCACCTTCCTTCCTTCACTGTTGCTGACTAGATGAATAGCACGAAGCCAAAGATCTCTGCTTGGATTCCGGAGGTAGCACCGAGGCAATAGAGGCTGGGACCGGAGATGGAGCGCCCTCGATGTGTCGGATGATCGGCTGAAAATGTATATAAGTGGCAACTGGCTGCAGGTATCTCTAACAGAGTCTTGATTTGTCGATTGCAAACGGGCGTGATCCCCTCCCTAGGTGAGGCCTCGCGCTTTAACGAGAGACCGTGTGCGGTGTTGCACCGGATGAAATCAGCAGCGGGTGAAACCGTGTTTGAGATGCAACAGCTCCACAGTCAGCCAGAATTCTCTCATATGGACGTGCTGAGTTGTGACACGGATAATAGTGACGGTGAGCTCGAGACACAAGACAAGAGTTGATTGCATAAGTCAGACAATCCTAGAAGAATGGGAATACAAGTCTGTTGTCCGTTGACTAAAACATCCAAGCTAACCTTCGACCGACCAACGGGACTGTCTAGATGTACGAAGCAGCGCCACAGTGGCTTAAACAACTTCGCGCAGCCAAAAAACCTCGAGTGAAAGTCTAGCGACACGTGTGCAGTACAAAAGACGTCTACCTCTAAAGGGCGGTAGAGGCTCTCGCTCCCCGGCGAGGCGTTCAAGCGACGACCAGCTGGTCGCATAGAAATGACCGAAAGATACAAGTTCGCCAGCCGAGGTAGAGAAGCGTGTGATGCTACTCATGTCTAGGAAGTGCAAATGAGATCCTGTCTAGTGTAATGCTGTAGTGCTTTTCTAGTTTAGGCACAACAAAGGAAATTCGAATGACTAGAGTGGATATTTACAGCGCGGCGCATGGGGCGGATCGAAATGGGTATCGGCTTCAATGCCATCAGTTCCGAGACTCGAGCGCAGATTTGATTGCTAGCACGATCCCGTCGTTAGCCACCAAAGGGGACATTGGGGGTTCAGAGCGGCAATAAGAGCCAGGGTATCACATACCGTCGCAGGTAGTCTTGGCATCGCCGAACAGCATGCGTGTTCCTGGCATGTAGAACATGGGGTTGGGGACATCGGCTGCACGAAGTGAGGCGGTTAGCAGTTCGACCTGAGACGCAGTTCTTGGTGTGGCTCGCGGGCTTACCGTAACCACTAGCCAGGCCGCGTTTCATGACAATCACCTGCTTGCTCTTCCAAGCATGCAGGACGGGCATGCCTGCGATTGGGCTCCCGGGTTCCAGAGCAATAGGGTTGACTGTGTCATTGGCGCCAATGACTAGTGTGAGATCGGTGTCGCCAAAGTCATCGTTGATCTCGTCCATTTCCAGGACGATGTCGTAAGGAACCGACGCTTCAGCGAGTAGCACATTGCACTGACCAGGCATGCGCCCGGCAACGGGGTGGATGGCGAAACGAACGTTGATGCCCTTGGCGCGCAGCATCCGAGTGATTTCCGCAATCGGGTACTGTGCTTTGGCAACGGCCATGCCGTAGCCCACGACGATGATGACCGACTCTGCATTGGCGAGCGAGTCAACTGTTTCCTCGACGCTAGTCTGGGTCACCGAGCCCTCAATCTTGTAATCAGACTGCTGGGGTGCGGATATGCCGCCAAACAAGACGTTGGTAAGGGACCGGTTCATGGCCACGCACATGATGTACGAGAGAATAGAGCCAGAGACGCCAATGAGTGCTCCGACGGTGGTGAGCAGAGAGTTGTCAAGCAT
The DNA here is from genome assembly GCF_004353045.1 of Thyridium curvatum. Lineage (NCBI taxonomy): Eukaryota > Fungi > Ascomycota > Sordariomycetes > Thyridiales > Thyridiaceae > Thyridium > Thyridium curvatum. The sequence goes on along the minus strand of NW_022156821.1, from coordinate 190,624 downwards.
GAAGCCTTCGGCAACCAAGGCGAAGCCACTGTAGGCGTTGAGCACGGTGATGACGACAGGCATGTCTGCACCGCCGATAGCAGCAGTCGTAGTGAAACCTTGGGCGAACGACAGGACTGTGTTGGCAGCGAGGGCCCCGGCAGCGATCATGGGCGACCCAGGTGCCATCGTGATAAAGGCGCCCATGGTAGCCATGTTGGTGGCAAGCATGCCCGAGTTGATGAGGTGGCGGCCGGGCAGGATCGTCGGGCGGGAAGACATCCTGCCAGCGAGCTTCATGAAGGCGACGATGGAGCCCGTGAAGGTGATCCCACCAATCAAAACCCCGAGATAGGCAGTGACAAGGTGCAGAGTCGAGACATGGGACAGGTCAGCCATCACACTTCCGATGCTGGTCATGACGGCGGCGAGGCCGACAACCGAATGCAAGGCTGCGACGGTCTGGGGCAGGTCCGTAGGGGTGATGCGCTTGCCGATCAGGAAGCCGAGGATGCCTCCAATCGCAGCAAGCCCACCGAACTGGGTGAGGACTTCGGGTGAGAAGCCCACAGCGAGCAGAGATGCGAGCACGCCGGATCCCACGCCGAGCATGCCAAGCAGGTTACCCATCCTCGCCGTGGTCTGCGACGCCAGGCTGGAAATAGAGCTGATGCAGAGGACGGAGCTGACAAGGTAGCCTGCCTGAACGAGGCCGGCAGCTCCGGTGGAAGCTGCCGCGAGGAAGCCGCCTCCGAACAAGACGGCGGGAATGCCATAAAGCCAAGGGTACTCTGGGGGGTCGGTGGGGCGCTTGAACATGTCAAGCATCCTCTTGGTGATGACGAACCCGCCAGAGATGTTGACAAAGGCGAGCAGAACGGAGGCAGCGCCAAGGGCCTGGGGAATGGTCTGGGGCAGATAGCCTCCGCCGAGGACGAAGAGACCGCCCACGCCAACCATGCCGGAGATGGCATTTGTTACACTCATCAACGGAGAGTGGAGCGCAGGAGTGACACCCCACACGACACGATACCCGATCAAGCCAGCCAGACCAAAGGTGAAAGCATTGCTCATGAAGATGGGCCCGGTCAGCTTGCCCAGGGCCAGGGCGGCACCCATACCGCCGGTGACGAGGGCAACCTCGCGCGATGTCTTCTGGTAAGGGGTGAGCGCAACGACCTCGGCCTCCTTGGCAGCCGTGGGAGCAGCAGCCGCAGGCGTAGGAGGTGGTGCCGGCCGAGGGGCGGGGGGTAGGACTTGGCCGTTTCGCGTGACAATGGCCCCGCGGGCCACCTCGTCATCCAGATCGATGCCGAACTCCTTCTCGACGGGGTTCATGGAGAGCAGAAACTTGGTGATGTTGTTCGAGTAGAGCGTGGACGACTGGGTGGGAAGTCGCGAGGGCAGGTCCGTGTAGCCAATGATCTTGACGTCGTTGTATGTGGCGAGCTGTCCCGGTTCAGTCTTCTCGCAGTTCCCGCCGGCCTCGGCGGCCAGGTCGACAATGACGGAGCCAGGCTTCATGACTTCGAGCATCGAGGTAGTGATCAGCTTAGGAGCCGGCTTTCCAGGAATCAGCGCAGTGGTGATGATGATGTCAACCTCACGAGCCTGCTCGGTGAAGAGCTTCATTTCGGCCTCGATGAATTCTTTAGACATCTCCTTGGCATAGCCGCCGGCTCCCGACCCGTCTTCTTGGATATCGACCTCGATGAACTCGGCGCCCAGAGACTGGACCTGCTCGCGGGCGGCAGAGCGGGTGTCGAAGCCCCTCACGATGGCTCCCATGCGTCTAGCAGTGGCGATTGCGCTCAGCCCGGCGACACCAGCACCGATCACGAGCACCTTGCAGGGCGGGATCTTGCCGGCAGCAGTGACCTGGCCAGTCAGGAACCGGCCAAAGTTGTTGGAAGCCTCCAGGACAGCCTTGTAGCCAGCAATGTTGGCCATGGAGCTTAGGGCGTCGAAGACTTGGGCTCGAGAGATGCGCGGGATCAGGTCCATGGCGAAGGAAGTGGCCTTCTTGCCAGCGAGTTTGTCAACCAGAGCTTTGTTCTGCATGGGCTGCAGGAAGGAGATCAGGGTCTGGCCCTCTTTCATGCCGTCTACTTCGGCGGGGCTTGGCCCGCGCACTTTGAGGACGATGTCGGCATCCTTCCAGACGGCAGCAGCGTCGACCAGAGTTGCGCCGGCCTTGGTGTAGGCGGCATCCAGGAAGTCGGCCTCGCTCCCAGCTCCTCGCTCAACGAGGACGTGCGAGAAGCCCTTTTTGAGGAGCAGGGCCACGTTCTGGGGGCTTAGGGCCACGCGGCGTTCATTGGGGAAGGTTTCACGAGGCACCCCAATAGTAAGACTGGCGTACGGGGTCGTGGGCGGGAGAACCTTGGTCGAATAGGCGGCTGCGGAGCGCGACTGCGGAATGGAGGACAGAACCGAGGCATGGCGCACCAACTGCAGCGGCTGTGGCTTACGGACGACAAGTGCTCGCGAGCATTGAGCAGTCTGGCGGCCCAGGGTATTATGCCACTTCCGCTGGCCGCTTACAGACGTGCAGGCTGAAGCCGCAGGTGCAGCATCTGCAGTCGGAAGGACAAATCGAGATTAGGAATGCTGCATAGACTGAGGGCAAGCTGCCACACCGGCTCGCCCAGAACTGCAAAGAAGCGCGAGGGACTCACCAAGCACACGAGCCAGCGAACGCCGCGAGAAACGGTCAACTGGGACCGACGAGGGAAGGTTATGGGCCACGGCCGGGCGGATGAGAGACCACGACATGGCGGAGGGTGGATGAGTAGGCGGGCAAGTAGCTACGTGCCTCTAGAAACCCGAGATAGGACCCGGCGAGGTGAGGTGGACGGAGAGATGGTCAAGTATGGAAGCAGGTAAGCTCTGGAGCCGGCTAGGGAGAGCAGGTTAGGGAGCTCCTAGTCTCGCTCCAAGGAAGGATCCAAGAGAGACCGGTCCCTTGCAATCCGATCGCATCCGCACAGCTTTCAAGAGTTCAGACGCCAGGCTGATGGACGGGCTGGAAAGGAGAGGCTTATGATGTCGAGAGACAAGGAAAACAGAGCTTGCTGGCTGTGCCGGGCTCGAGTCTGGAGACGACTGGATGGATGCGGGCGGGCGGGCGGGCTTGACTCAATGCGGGGAAAATGTGTCGGTTCGGTTAAAGGTGATCAGCAGGGGACTGGAGTTGAGTAGCTACAAGTAGTAGTGCCAGGTACGTGCGGGTTAGTGGCCGGGGCGCCTGTGGCAGACGCAACCTGCCGAACTGGGTAGGTAGTCTTGGAAGGGGAGGTACCTAGAATGTGGTTTGCTGTGGGATTCTGCTGCACCCGGGTGTTGGTTGGTTGGTTGATTGACTGATTGATTCATCAATGCAGCTCACTGTGTTTTGCGCAAGTACAAGTATGTAATGTAAATAAGATGCGCCGCGCGGGAGCAGGTTTCGGACGCGACACGTTGCTGAAGCTCCCATTTTGGTGTGTGTGTGTGCCTTGGGGGTGCGGGAGAAATCCATCTTGGTCCCGAACTAAGCCGGGGAAACCAACTCTGCCTCCGGCACATCAAAGCTCCCCAGAGTGCCTTGAGCCTTGAATTAGGTAAGGTTGGTGTTCCTTTCCCCAAGTGTGAAAAAAGGAGGGCCCGAGGATAGCCATGGTTAATCCCCCCCCCCCCCCAAAATGCTAGTCAAAAGCAGATATTCTTTGGGATCCTTAGACCGAGGAGGAACAAAAATTTCATTCATCAAAATGTTCTGGTTGGAACCTTCAGAGAACAGAGAGGAAAGGAAGTACGGAGTAGTCTAGGTAGTTGACTGCTGATTTGCCCTAGAATTCTGAGCCTTCGGAACATGGAATTCTCTACTGCGAGGCTCTAGGAACCCACGATAAGCAGAGTATATAACTACATCTCAAGTATAACTACCTACCTTGGGCAGGTCAGCAGAAAGACAGGCATGAATCACACGACACTGTACTGACCGAAGCCACAGTCTCTGGCTGAGGCCTACAAGGCTGGCCCGCAATCAAATATTGTACTCCGTACATGGCTCTCGACCGTTGGCAATGGCTAGCTGGATATGGAAGTGTGGATCGCAGACAAGAGCACAACGACCTAAAAGGACTCTCTCTCCGTCTCTCTCTTCTTCTTGTCTACCTCAGGTAGACCGTAGATCGCAGCCTACTTGGTACCCTACCCGATCGAGCCGGTCACCCCCCCATCAGTCCACTCGGCAGGGCGCCTCCCCCACAAACTCACATCTCCAATACCGTCATCCCAGTTGCGCACTCTCCACCTAGGTAGGTATTGTACCTAGTTATGTAGTTAACCACTCGTACAAGTACTGCTCAATGCAGCCTAAGGTACCTAGACAGAGGGAAACGTGCGTGGTAGCCACCTCCTTTCCCGACCACCTATCAAGTCACCTCCTCCTGCACTCGCGCCGTCAGCTGCTCCGAGTCTTTACCGTGGTCCGGGCTAGCGTATCTGATGACCTTCTTGATTGACTGGACTGGCTCTGCGAATCCTCTGGGAGCTGAACAGTTCCAGCGCACTTGGCATCTGGTGTGCTGCGGAATGTCTTGCAAGACGCATAATCATAATTTCACAGTGCTGCTGGCCCTCGAGTATGACGCAGTCAAATCCGGCCCGAGTCCTGAGCCAGCTGGCGGAGTAGACCTAGCTGGGCTAGTTCTCCGGCGCCGTCACCAAAGCCATCCGTTGTTGATGATGGGTTTGGCTCACCAAGCAAGGGTGCAGCATCCGCCCACCTCAGTGTGTGCTCTGGGCTGCTCTGCTCTGCTCTGTACCAAGAGTAAGGTACCTTAGTTACTGCTTCCCCGCCATCTCTTACCACCTGCAGCCCGTTTTCCCTAACCCCCCCCCCCCCCCCAAGGGCCCCATCCGCGCCCACCCTTCCACCCCATGCTATGGCCCATGGATGCCCACTCTCGCTCGTTTGCGCAACTTTTTTTGCATGTGACTCCCGTGCCAATTCATCCATCCATCCATCCAGCCAGCCTTTCACCCCCCCCTCCAGACTCTCCGAGAGCTCAGTGTGTGTGGTCTTGCTCTGTGTCTGACCGCATCCAGCATCCCAATTTTGATTTCACCGAATATACAAACATACGGCAACAGCCCTATACTGCTCTCCAGGCCTCGAGCCCCCCCCCCAACCAACAAAAATCAACACCCTCCGCTCACACATTCCAGTACCTCCAGCAAGCAATTCAACATCGCCGCCGCCGCCCCGACTTGGCCAATTGTTGCAGCAAGGTCAACACCGGATCGTTGTGCGCAATGCATAGCACACCCTCGCCTCTTCGTGCATTGTGCTGACTAACGACTTCTTCTGTCTTGCCCCTCGCCCTTTGCCCTTCGGCCTGCGATCTTTGCTTGCTGTGCTTGTCGAGACTCTTCGCCACGACTGCTGCCGGCTCTGTCTTCTGAACCGGGAGATCTGATTCGAGGCATTTGTTCCCCTCGGAGAGCTGTCATTTACCACCCCAAGCCGAGCCAGTCCCCCCGATGCTCGCCCTCAGCCCTCCTAGAATGGCATCGGGGCAGCAGCAGCAGCCGGCAGATTCGAGTATGCCGTTTGGTTGTACGTGTAGCCGCTCCCCGTGGCCGTCCAGCCCTGTCAACGCCCTAACCCATCCCTGGTGCCTTAGATTCCTTCGATCAATCCCAAGAACTTCTATTCCAGGATGCCCCCGATCCTGCACCGGGCGCCCCGATCCTTTCTGATAATGACACCAAGTTTCTCAGCAGCTTCTTCGAAGGCATGACTGCAGACCCGATCGGGGGCACCTCGTTTGGCGAAGGTTTAAACTTCAGCGACGAGTGGTTCCAGACGTTGCCTCCCCAATTCATGGGGACAGCCACCTCCTTTGGCCAGCAGTCTCAAGTCTTGGGGTCGCCGGGCATGCACACTCTCCCTCCAGATGCTTTTGGCGGCCTCTTGGGCGCCCCTGTGCCGCTTGTTCCGCCACAGCAACATATCCCCGGCCCATCGCTACATCCCCTCCAACAACACCACTCCGAGGATGTGCTCCAGGCGGCTGCCGCACTGCATGATGGGTCCATGGCGAGGCCCAACGGCGGCAGCCGGCATCAGATGGCAACTAACGGCACCATGGCATCCGCCCTCGGCCCGCCCGTTGGACATCTACGGCACCAGAACCTAGATGATTTCCGGAATCACGACGCGAACACATCCCATCCACACCTCGGTTCCGAGCACGATCACACCTTTGCAGACATGATGTTTGGTGGCGGGAGCGTCCGTCCAGGAGCCCCCAGGAGGCCGCGACAGAACGTAGAGGTGCAATGGGGAAGCGATGCGAGTTTCAACAACGGCCAGTCCTTCTTGCCGCCCTCGCAGAAGGAAACCGCAGAAGCCCTGTCAGAAGAGCAAATGAAGTGTATGGGCTGTCTGGAAGTCAGTCGAAGCGCCGCCACAACGCGACCCTCGAGCCCGGCGCCCGACGGCGACTCCACCGCGCCTTTTACCAAACTGAAGACGCGGACCGCGGCCAACGAGCCCAAGACCGAACATGATGCCGACACGCCTCCCAAGAAGAGGAGAAAGAGTAAGGCCAAGGAGGAGCCGGAAGAGGACGAGAACGATGAGCCATCTTCGGGACCCGTCAAGGGGGTTCGGAAACGGAAACCCAAGGTTGATGGCGCGGCCGTGCCTACTTCTACCCCTGATGGCAGCGGCAAGAGACGGAAGTCAAGCGCCAATGGCCTTGCCAAGCAGCCCAGGGAAAATTTGACAGAAGAGCAGAAACGCGAAAATCACATCAAGAGCGAGCAGAAGCGGAGGACTCTTATCCGAGATGGCTTCAAGGACATGTGTGACATTGTCCCAGGCCTGAAGGAGGGTGGTTTCAGCAAGAGCACCATGCTCACCATGGCCGGAGACTGGCTGGACGAATTGCTCGCTGGCAACAAGAGCCTGAGAGCTCAACTGGAAGGCCGGTGAGGCGAAGTGCGCCATACAGAACCCGTGATGGATGGTAGGCGCTGGCTCGCATTTGCTTGCTGGACACCCAAGTTGTTCATACATGAGCGGTGTTTTCCCCTTTCTCTTGGGAGTGAGGCGATATCAATTCCCAACAGAAGAAAGGATTTTATGATCTTTCACGGCGTCTCGAAACTACGTTGCGACCAACGGCGGTGTCACCTGGGACTCTGGATTTGAGGGAAGGGCGTTCGATGGAGGGAATTACACAAAGGTCAACCGTGTTGCTATACCCGATCCTGGACATCACCAGGGCTCTGAAATTCTTCCATATTTTACGACTTAATGTACCATGATACCTTGCAACCTGTCACAGAGTGTGTGGCTCTTTTTATCCGTTTCCCTCCTCCGCGACGTACCAGGGTGCTGGGAACTACACTTGATGTGCCCTGCGTCTTGAGCAAAGAGGGGTATCACAGGGGGTTCTAATTGTAGCTAAGCTGTAGCTGGGAAAGCGATGTTCTTTTTTTTAAAAACAAAAATGCACACAATCAAGCACCCAAGATATGGAAGCGCTGATGCGCGCTTATGGCAAATGTCGGGAGCAATCGACCGCACTGGGGGCAGAGCTCGGCGCCGTCCCAGCCACACCAGCCGTCATCTTCCAGATCAGACTGGTTGCTGTCGTCCCAGGCGACTTCCTGTTCTTGTGACTCGAGCGCTCGGCTCTCTTGAGCATCCCTGCCATCATCTTGACCATCCCCATCCTGTCCTTGCACCGGCCGGGGACTGTCGTCGTAGGCTGTGAATTGTTTCAGCGTTTCTTCCTGTCGGCGAAACATGACGGATATGTCCCGCCCGCTGCCTGTCGCATCGTCGCTGCCGGTGAATACCATGTTGGCGACGCAGATGTTGAGTAAGCCCGTGTTCCATCCCTTGTCTTGGCCCGGATTAAGCCTGCGGAACATGGGCAGCAGACATTCATCGACCAGTTTGTCGACAATCTCCCCCCTCTCCAAGACAAGACTGAAGGCAAAATTGGGAAGGGCCTGACTTCGACTGCAGCGCTGAAAGTTGTACGGTCTGCCCTCGGCCATTGACGTCTTGGGTCGTGTTGTCAGGCGGAGCGTCTTGGGGCGGGCAACCCATCTTTGGCCTGGAGACTCGATGTTATCGACGACCAGGTCGACGTGCATGCGCCGTAGGAGCGAATGAGACAGCTTTCGCAGCTCCCTTAGGATCTCGCCGGGTTCGTTGAGGCCCTGGTAGGTGTCCTCAATGCTGATTTGCGTGGGTATATCGCTGGCAGGCTTCACGAGGGTATCGTCGACGCCATGCAGCAAACACCATACTTTCTCGCCTAGGCCCTTCTCCGCGCCAGGTCCCCCTAGCAGACGCTCTAGGGTGCCGGGAGTAGTATCTGCGTGGGTGCGAACTTGGCCCGCCGTGACGGCGCAGTCCAGCGAGTGGGCATCCTGGCTGACCTCGTGCCCGAGGATATGAGCCTCGAGGACGCGGCTTGTTTTGGAGCCTATACCAGGAATCTGGCGCAAGCGATGCTGATCCACGAAGGAGAGGACATCGGGATCATGCAAGGTCAATAGAGTGGTCTGGTTCCGCGGCTTGTTCTGCGAGCCAGCCATCTTGCTCAGTACCTTGTTGGTGGAGATCCCACATGCGGACGTATACCCTTCGTCCTCAACCTTCATGCGAAGGAAGCGCGCTAGGTGTGAAGCGAGGAGCAGTCTCATGTAAACGGGGCTCTCATAGCCTGCCACAACCTTTGGAGGTGAGCCCACAGTGCGGCCCATGACCCGAGAAGCATCAAAGTCGAACCCCTTCTCGGGATCATCCCTTGACAGGTAGAAGAAAGACTGCGTTAAAGTGTTGTGATTCAGCAGCTCCAAGTTGTAAGTCACCATGTCAGTTGCGTCGAAGTAGACCTCATCCAGCCCCAGTCTCTCCACCTTGGCGCTCCAACTATACGACCGCAGCAAGGTGTACAGGTGCTTTGATACGTCACGGAAAGGCGCCAGATCCTCGCCTTCAACAAGCACGAGCTCCGGACAGATTTTGCGAGCCTCGTGGATGACCATGAGTTTCTTGACGCCTCGCCGGCGCGCCTCGTAGTTGCATGTGGCTAGGATCCCCTTCTGCCTTATGCCCAGAGGTAAAGACTTGAGTGCCGGTTTGCGGTTCTCCGCTACCTGCGCATAAAAGCAGTCGTAATCCTGGGTCGCGTTAGTCTTGGTGATCGGGGTGGCTTGTCAAGTGAGCCGGCCGCACTGGATCCAGCTTACAAAGTGAAGTATGACCCTGTCATCGTGGCGCCGCGGCTGTGATATCCTCGGCCGCTCCATGATCATACGACCCCATGGTGCGCAAGTCCGAGAAGCAATCAAGGGTCAAGCGCATAAGCCGTCAGAATTTCCACGAATGGAGTTAACATCAAGCTCCTTGAAGTTCCTTGGAGGTCGCACGCGGACTGATACGGCACAGGCTGCAGCATTGGCTGATGTAGCCGATGTACTCTAGGTCGGCAGCCGATGCCAGCTGGTTAAATTTGAGCTCAAGTAGGTACCTAACTCAAGGTCATCATCGCCCCACAAACTTACAGAGTACCTAAGGTACCTATGTAGGTACGGAGTAAGCTACGGAGTAATAAGTCTACTCCAACTTCGATTACCTCGTTGTGAGGGACAACGATCAGATCCCCTTAAAACGAGCGCCCGACCATCTCTGATTCTTCCAACTCAATGAGACCTCTCGAAGGTGACACGCCGAGCCTCACTCTCGGCCGCGACTGAATGCTTACGCTGAGCCATAATGGCGGGTCGGGCCAGCCAGAGAGGTGGGATGGGTGGCGGAGGCTCACTCACCACCGTGTGCAATTCCCGCACTTCATCAGTTGAACTCACCTCGTCAGTAAAGGAACTGATCACTCCAGTCAGGAACCGGGCGATTTCGCCCGACAAGGACAACTGACACCTTGGCATCGAGTGTGATGCAACATGGAGCACCGACGCCCACGCCCACGCCCACGCCCACGCCACCTGCTATCGACCGCTCCAACCAACCCCGCAACTTGAAGTCGGCACTCTCGTCTAGACATCTCGAGTGCGAGCTCTTGAGGAGAAGCGAGCCCGAGCAGCATGCGATCCCTGCTGTGAGGAGTGAGTGGCTCACTCGCTTCGCCCTCGCGCTTATGGCGCCTGGACGGCGATTGGCGGGCTGGGCCGCAGTATGACCAGGGTTGGGCGCTTGCGCCTTCACACCGCATCCTTCCCACCTTCATCCCAGCCAACCACGATTCCACGATCCCTCCTCCACCAAGGCCCACGCACATCAGCTGTCGTTGGGATGTGAAGGAGGGCCATGGCACTTCTGGTCTTTGGTGGGAAACCGGAGCCACCCCTGCTTCTGGCAACTCATGTCGGTGCTGCCACACCTCCCACCCCCGAGACCTCATGCGACCCCCTCTCCACCAACACTCGCCTACTGGCTGGTATCGCCTGCGGGCTCCCATGCTTGCACCTCTCCCATCGCGCCTAGGTGTGCCGCAGACTCCTTCGCGCATTAGCCGTGGCGCTTACTCTCTCTCTCTCTCTCTCTCTCTCTCTCTGTGTGTGTGTGTGTGGGTGTGAACCATGCCCGTTTCTTGCTGGCCAGGCTGACGGGCCACTTGTCTCGCCTACTCAGGTCTCCTCTCTCACTTGGATGTATATAGCCACCCAGTTCCCCTTTCGCCCGCGTTCCTCGCCTGATTATCTTGAATTTGCTTGATCCTCGGGACCCAATCTCTTGGGGTTGACTGACGACTCCGTCTGCTGGGTTTACAGACTGAGCGACGTCTCTCATTCGTCCCGCCTTGATCTTGACTCGTCTGAGCTACCTACTCATCCTCCGACATACCCGCCTGCCCGGCCTTCATCTTCACCATTGACCCGCTGGCAGTGCCCGTTGTAACAATGGCGGAACCATCAAGCCCCCCAAAGAGGCCGAGGCTATCTCTCCAGATCAAGGCCATCTCCCAAGGACCCAGTACGAGGAACTCGCGAGTCCTCGCCGCTGCCGTGAATCCTACCTCGCCCACCGCCTTCAACACCCTCTCCAATGTCTACGTGACAGCCATTGACCGTTCGACCCCCGTCTATGCGGACCCGCCAACGGCTATCAATACTAAGGGACAACCGCAACTTCAATTATGGACCCATGGCTTCGCCAAGGAGCGAGAAACGCCAAAGGCGTTTGGCATCACGATCCCGGAAACCCCGTTGACTGCACAACCTTTGTCTCCAGCCGTTGCGATGGAAATAAATTTCCCCAGTACAATGACGGCCACACCGCCGCTCTCTGCCGGGCCCGAGGCCCACGGTCCCAAAGGAGCCTTTCCTTTCTCGTCTTCAGATACTCCAAAGCCGCCGTCGAACCATGAACAGCTTCTCAGCCCGCGTGGCAGTCATCGTCGTCCAAACATCCCACCGACGTCTGGTCAGCTTGGTAGCCTCCCGTACCAGCGGACTCGATCCCTCCATAGCATTCTGCGCAATTCGCCGCTCCCGCCGCGGAGTGCACAGTCCCCCATCTCTCCCCGCAGACAATCTTTGCGGCTGAAGGAAAAGGCGGCAAGGAGGGTCGGGTACAACGACCCCTTGACACAGACCATCATCACCAACAAGTACACGCGGTCCCATGTTGACTTGTTGTGCGATGACGCGTCACCCTACTCTCCAGAGAACGCCCAGGAGAACCAGGAAATGGTTTTGGATCTGGCGATGGCCTACTCGGGCAACGAGACTCGCGACGGTGGGCAGACCCCTGGTCCGTTTGAAGAAATGCGCCGCCGCATGGCTGGCCTCGGCACATCGTCACCGGTATCCCCATCGGGAGGTATTCGCAAGAGGAAGAAAAAGGAGAAGAAGAGGAGATGGGTGTGGACGATCGGTCAAGAGGAAGGGGAAGAGGAAGCGAATGGGGACCTATCCTCGCTCAAAGAAGTCGGCTCCGGAGCCACCACGACGGCGACTCCTTCCCTCTCCGGTGTGCCCATCCTCGCGACTCCGCGACTCCCAAAGAAAGGAAGACAGGCGCTGTCGATCGACACGGTGGCGGCAGCCAAGGAGCCGGACGCTTGCGACGTGTTGACACCCAGTATAGAGACAGAGATGAGCCAGCCGTCAACCTTGGGAGAGTCGGAGGATATCGAAATGTCCGAGACGAGCAGCGTGTTCTCGCTACAGGTGGAGCCGAACCGGGACTTTACACCTGGCGATATGGACCTGGACATGATTACGCCTACCATGACACGAAAGGCGCCGTCGAGATCACGCAGCGTGAGCAGACTCATGTCTGAGGAACTGGTTGATGCTACGACGGGGCGCAGGAGGGACACACCGATCCCCGCCGACCTATTGGGACATTAAATGCAAGGGGATCCAATTGGTAGGGTTCTTGATGCATGAGTAAAGCATAGGAGAGTATTTCAGCTTTTGATTTTTTTTCCCCCTATCTCTGTGGCATGCTTGCTTGCTCGCTCCATGTTTGTATTTGTACTAGTGTATACCCATCACGACACGTCGAGACGAGATCACGGATGCATGCAATGAACTGCGGAATTGGACCTTGGTTCTATTTTCAATCTATATTCGTCTTTTTCAAGGTTGCTCAAATCCTGCCCCTACAAGGAGACGATGACTGGCCCAAGTACTTTATATCCTTCTCCTTCTCCTTCTCCTCTTTCTTCTTCGTCGTTTGCGTTCGGTCAACAAAAATGGGCCGATCTAGGGTTGCACTGCTGATGCGACGCCGTGCTATGGATGCGCAGGGCAGGGCAGGGTACCTATGTATAATGGCTAGTAAGTGCCAGATAGAATACCGATCATTTAGGGTCTGTTTGTTGGCAAGGCGTATGAAGTTGGGGTGTGACTCTCGAAAAGCTATCCTTGCCAGCTGAAAGGGCTCAATCTTGCCAGCTACGAAGTAGTCATACAAGACATAACAGGCCAAACTTGTCCCCTGTCCTGACTTACCTTATCTATCATGATCCATGTCTCTACGAATTTGGTTGGTTTAGGTGGATGGGTCTCTGGAGTTCCGGAGCAGTCATTCCAGTCTGTGGATACAGCTCGGCACTGACGTCAATTCCAGAGCTTTCCAGCTGGGAATGTGAAGGAAGGCAAAGGCAAGACTCACAGGTCTACGGTACCGTACATGGTCGATGCCATTACAGTACCGTGGATACCTACTCTTATGCAATCCTACTACTCTGCCATCGGTGTCTCTTGCTGCCAGGTCTACCCGTTCCCATTCTCTGCACACAAGGAGCAGTGTGACATTATCAGAGATGAGCAGGCAAAGAGCACAGCAGCCAGAGCTCAGTGGCGCCACTGTCGTCTTTTACTTGTACCTACTTGTAGGGGAGCCGTTAGCGGCTACGGCGACTCAGTCTTAGGTAACCTTAAAAGCTTGGCCAGCCCTGTCTACCGCTCTGATTTGTGGGGTCCCGCCCTCAAGATGGGCGAGCTTAGGCAAGGTGGGACGCAGCGTCGACGTCATACACCCGCCCCCCACATCACCACCGACTGCAAGTGCAGCTGGGTCTGGCCCTGTTACCAAGCCGTGCAAGCTTCCTGCTGGCTTCGTGATAGGTGCTGTGCTCCAGCTGGTAGCACGGATAGCGGCGCCCGTCCACATCATGACGATCATCATCAGTATTATTTCTTGCTAGACAGCCCGTGATTGAACCTTTCTGGAAGCCAATTGCCTTGTTTTCCCACACCCCAAATGACTGACCTAGGGGGTGATGTTCTGCCCAGAGCCAACCTGACATACTTGTTCTCGTCCATCCTCGTCCATCCTCGACAGTCTCTCCTCCCCCTTCGTACGCTCCCGTCTCGTTTGCAGCTCCTGACTTGCTGGTGAAGGGTCTCCCCACTCGTGCCCGCGGCCCTGCATTGAAGTAGTCCTTTCTCGTGTGTACCAACTCAGAAGACGCCAGACAGAGCAGGACAAGATGAACGAACAAGAACATGTCGTGCCTTCGGGCCAGCACTATTCGGGAACCAACAGAATTCCCAACATCAAGGAGTTCATGGACAGTCTTGACAGGGACAAGACGAAGCGAGATGCCGAGATCGACGCCAATCTCAAAAAGAACAACAAGACCGAAGGTGAAGTTTCGGACCACAAGGTCCCTCCTCAAAAGAGCGGCAAAAACCGGCGCACCGTCAGAGACCCCGTCACCGGAAAGGATGTCGAGATCGAGGATATCGACTCGTCTTTCGTGAAGACAGTCAAGAACCCCCAGGTATGTTGCCGACTCCTAGTCCTTCCTTGTGCTCATCGGCGACCCCCAGCACACGGACCGGGCACCCTCTCCAAGATAAGATCGCAAAGCTCACATGGGCACTTGCAGTTATCAGTACCGAACGCCAACCTTGGCAAGGATACTCCTGTGAAGACGGAAGCCACACAGTCGGGTGAAGAATACCGCAAGAACCAAGACATCACTGCCCCGCCCGATCCCATCGTACCAGGCAGCACGAGCGATGTGCCTATTCACGGCGAGAAGACCAACGTTCTCTTCCACCCCACCCCCTCGGTCAGCTTTGAGCCCATGTTCGCAGCCATGGAAGCCCGGGCCAACGTACTCTGTGCCGGCATATTCATTGCCATCATATTTATTGGTAAGATGTTTGGAGGCAGGCTCCTCGGACTGATCCCTCTTGCGGTCTGCGTCGCTTCCGGCGTCTTCCTCTGGATGAAGGACGCCGTGCGGCAGGGCAGGGACACCGAGTGGTCAAGCGAGCAGAAGCGTGGCGAGACTGCCGTTGTGAATCTCATTCCGGAATCCGTCGAGTGGCTGAACACGGCCCTGGGGCTGTTCTGGGGATTGATCAACCCGGAGATGTTCGCCGCCGTCGCTGATACACTGGAAGATGTAATGCAAGCCAGTGTCCCCGGCGTCGTGGAGAATGTCAAGGTCAACGACATCTCTCAAGGAAACAACCCTCTCCGGATCCTGAGTTTGCGAGCCCTACCGGATGACCAAGTCAAGGATCTCAAGGACGACATCCGCAAGAATGACGAGAAGACAAAGGACCCTCAGGAGCTCGCTGCAGACGAAGAGGGCGGCGACTTTTACAACCTCGAGGCCACCATCGCCTATCACGCCCTGCCCTCCGGCAGTGATGTCTCCTCCAAGGCTCGCAACATGGGCATGCAGCTCGTCTTCTACCTCGGCGTCAAGGGCCTTTTCGGCGTCCCCTTCCCCATCTGGGTAGAGCTCAACGGGCTTGTGTGCACCGCTCGTATCCGCATTGCCCTGACACCGGCACCGCCCTTTGTCAAGACCCTGAGCTTCACTCTGATGGGCCTCCCCAAAGTGGAGGCCAGCTGCATTCCTCTCGTCGAGAAGGGCGCCAACATCCTGAACTTGCCCTTGATCTCCAACTTTGTTAACTGGGCTATCGCCGCCGCTGCTAGTATGTACGTGGCGCCCAAGTCGATGACTCTGGACATTGGCAAGATGCTGCAGGGTGACGACATCCAAAAGGACACCCAGGCACTGGGCGTGCTCTTCATCCGCATCCACAAGGCCACTGGGCTCAGCAAGCAGGATCATCGTGGCAGCAAGGGTGGTGGCTCCGATCCATACATCTGCATCGCCTTCTCCAAGTTTGGCAAGCCTCAGTATTGCACCCGTGTGATACAGGACGACCTCAACCCTATTTTCTCCGAATGTGCCCAGCTGCTGGTTACCTCGGACATCATCAAGGCCGACGAGCAGCTCTCTCTCGAGCTCTGGGACAGCGATCGATCTTCCGCTGACGACGTTGTTGGCAAGGTCGAACTGAGCATCCAGAAGCTGATTCAGCATCCTGGAAAGATGTTCCCGCAGATCTCCAGTCTGCGTGGTGTCAAGGCAGACAGTACAATGCCGGGTGAGCTACACTGGGAGGTTGGCTTCTTTGGCAAGACGCAGTTCCGTAAGGCGCTTAGAACCGATGGCAAAGACCCCAACCTTCCCAAGGAGCTGCAGGATAAGAAGGAGCTGCAGGACGAGAGGGGCGCCCTCGACACCGCCGAGGAGGATGCCGTCGTGCACACCCCCCCGGATCCGCTCTGGCCTAGCGGAGTTCTCGCCGTTGTCGTCCACCAGATTGTCAACCTGGAGCTGGAGAACATCAAGGGATCCAACGGGAAGAGGAAAGGAAGGGAGTACGAGCCTGCCAGACCCGAGGCCGGCGAACTCAAGGAGGAGCAGGGTAAGAAGCTGCCAAGCTCGTACTGCACAATTCTTGTCAACGATGAGCTCGTGTACAAGACTCGTACCAAGGTCGTCTCGTCTAAACCCATCTTCGAGGCGGGCACTGAGCGCTTTATTCGTGATTGGCGATCCACAATCGTCACCGTCACCGTCCGGGATTCTCGCAACAGGCAGCATGATCCTATCATCGGTGTCGTGCCTCTCCGCCTCTCCGATATCCTTTTGACGAGCAGCCAGAGTACCCGCTGGTACCCCCTCGATGGCGGTATTGGGTTTGGCCGCATCCGCATCAGTGTTTTATTCAGGTCCATTGAGCTCAAGCTCCCCCCCACACAGCTTGGCTTCGGCGAGATTGGTACCTTTGAATTCCTGTCTGACACCATCTCTTCGGTCAACTGGGCACCCTCCTCGAGGGTCAAGCTCCGTCTGCGCACAGGAGGCAGCTCTGCCACCGTCAAGAGCGATCAGTGCTCCAAGGCAGACAACGGCGGTCTCGAATGGGACATTTCCGGCAGGGACAACAAGTCTGAGAGAGTCCGCCTGCCGGTTCGTTATCGCTACCGCTCTCCCGTCTTCTTCGAGTTCCACCAATCTGGCAAGCGCAACACCAACATCTTTGCCGTTGTCTGGTTGCAAGACGTTTGCGACAACGAGGAGAAAGAATTTGACCTCCCTATCTGGCAGTGCGACAACGGGCTGCGGCTCTCGCAGAACTACATCACAGAGGACAACTACAAGTCCGTTCCTGATATTGACATCAAGGAGCTTGGGCGTCTCAAGTTTAGGGGTCGCTTCAAGCCCGGCACCGACCGGGACCACCTCAAGTTCGTGAGCGACAACGACTCGCGCGAGACGATTGAGACCTGGGAGGCATGCTACACGGAGGGCGTGCGCACCGAGGAGGTTCGCGGCGAGGTTCCGCCCTCCATCCAGAAGCTGCACGACGCCTCATTGACCCAGGGACGCGACGTCCTGGCCACGGCCCACGAGGAGGACAAGCGCAAGTGGCTGTCCAAGGATGGTACTGATTGGAGCGGTGCCTTTGGCAAGGACCCTTCGGAGATGATGGGCCGTGGTGGACCCAACTACAATACGACTGATGACTCCGCCGATGATGATGATCAGTACGCAACAGAACCCGACGATGACTCGGGCGATCCGGACCTGGGGATTCAGGACGCGCAGACAAACAGTACTGGTGCCAGTGCGAACCGTGACAAGTCGCAGGACCACACAGACGCCTTGGCGACTCGCCCATCCACTGACACGGCGGGCACTTCCGGGAGTGCCGGGTCCGGGAGCAGCAAGAACCCTTTCAAGCAGTACAAGGATTACAAGGACCGGAGCCGAGACCTGCATCGAAAGCATAGAGGTCTCATGCAGTGGTAGGCTCTTCTCTATTTACAAAGCTTACTCTAAGGCAGTCGACTGACAAGAGCATGCACAGGCGACCCATGCGCAATGCCGCATTCGCTAAGGACGAGGCCACCTTTGCCGTGCGCCGGGTGACGAAGCTCGGTGCCCTGGACGGTCGGAAGCCGGACGTGGAGACGGAGGTGTGAGTATGGATGGGCCAGGGATATGGAATCGAGGTCGAGAGAGCGTAGTAGCTGTGATTCGCGCAGGGTGGCGGGACACAAAGGGAGTATATCCTGCGTCGCCTGGGACGGGTCTGGCTTCTGCTTATGCTAAAATGCACAACATGTATTACTGTATCTGAAGTTCTCAAGTCCATTACCCTACCCCATGTCTGGTGAACGGGAGCGGTTTGCCGGCCTTTCTACATCGTCATTCTGCACCTTGGAAATAACACAAAGACGACCTCAAAAAGCAATACACCCATGGAAACAACGGTCAGGTACTCCGGGTTCTCTCTTGCTTTGTGTTCTACTCTAGCGCTTAGGGTTGGAACCATCTGATTGGTATTGCCTCTTGAAGAGATACCGACCAAGTTGAGTGTTGAACAAAGCAAGGTGCCTGGACAATGGGAGACCTGATTGTCCAGGAACAACCTCGTAATGAAATCGTATAGAAACGACAGAACCTCTCTCCAAAATTCTACTGTCCAAATCAAAACCCTCAATCTTGACCTTCCTCAGTCTTTGAACGCTGTACACGTCGATCTCTGGAATCAGAGGACCCCGACTTTGGGTTGATAAGCAAATGTACACTGCTCAATCACCCGCCCAAGCAGGAAACATGTCTTCCTCGACAGAGTCAAGAAACCTCGTGGCACAGCAGCAGACGACTTGGCATCTGGTGCTCGTATCGAGGGGCACATGCCGGCTACTGCAGGACGAGTACATCCTCGACAGGCCTACACGCAGGTACACCGGTGGCGGTGACGGGAATGCCCGCTTCGTTACTCGGCGATCACGAGCGGCTCGAGGAGGCGAGGACGCGACATTACATACTTGTGCGGCTACAGGGCTCGGTGCAGTTCCTGATCGTCCGGTCGAACAGTTTCAGTCAGACTCACAGAGCCGAGGCTGCGCCTCCAAGAACGAAAGATACGAAACCCAACCAAAAGGACTGAGCGGTTTTACGACCGAGATACGAGTCTCGCCTCCAAGTAGGACATATCTTGCCTCGTCCCAGTAACGCTCTAGCTTGGTGCACGCTACGTGGACACAAGTCTCCAATCTCGATTTGAGATGAGCTGCAGCCCGGTGCTTCGGTTATTCCAGGCGATGGTAGTTCCTATTGTGGATCACCAAGAGAAACAAGCGTCAGAGTTCGAGCTAGGTCAGCCCTCACGAGCCGCATGGCTGCAGGCTCTCTCAGAGTTGTAGAGGCTCGTTCGCCCTCTACTTTAGAGCTGGTGGTCATACAGACGCCGGGTGAAGGAGTGTGACAATAAGGAGGGTGAGGATGACAACACGTGGTGGATCAGAGGCTTGGTCAGTCATAGAACATAAGTAGACAAAGTACAGGATCACACATATCCTACCGGCAAGATCGGCACGTTGTCAAATGCTCCCATGGCACCCTCGGAAGTGAGGCTGTAAAGCAGGAAATGAAGGCATTTCATTTGGGGCACTCACCTAGCCAGAGGCTCTGGATAGTCACTGGTGTCAGCATGAGAGAAGACAGGTAATTTGGCAGGAAATAGTGTGAGGGTTATATGCACCTTTGGTCTCCATTGGGTATACTATACAGAAATTTGCTCGTCAACGGCATCAGCCCCGAAGCCCTGGCGCCGTGTGGGTAATAGTTTCATGCAAGCCGAACGCCCGCCTCTCGGCGCTTCTTGAGCTGTTGGGCTGCCGCTGAACCCATGTTGACATTCTGCCCAGCATCAAGTATGCTCTGCGCCTCGCGCTTCTTCTCCTCCTCGATCTTCTTGAGCATCTTATCCGTCTTCCCTTTGCCGCTGCCTTTACCGTGGAACTGGTGACTCATGTGCTTGAACGCTTCTTTCTGGTCCAACTGGCGACCGTGGTCATCAACATACTTGATGTTGAAGTTGGGCCTGTAGTCCTGGTTGAACATGTCCTGGAGCACCTTGGATGCCTGGTACTCGCGTTGCGCATTCTGTTTGCGAGAGTACTCTTCCCGTTCGCGCTGCGACATGCGATCCCATAGGCCGCTGGCGCGGTCACGCTCTCGCTGCCGCTTCGCATCCTCGTCGATCTGTGCCAAGCGACGATTCCGTTCTGCGACAAAGAGCTCGTGACGACGGAAATTCTCGTTTAGATCTGACCCGGCAGTCTCCTTGACGAGGCCTCTGTCTCTCAATATTGACAAAGTGGCGCCCAGGCCTTGGCTGATCGTCTTCTCTTCCTCAACGCCAGTGGTCGTGAGCTCCGGCTGCTCCGACTCTTCTATACTCCGCGCTGTTTTCTGCAGATCCTCCACATTGTCCATGCCGGTGTCGTCGTCAGAATCCTCCATCTTCGTGATGGAATGTTCTTGTCTTGACCGCTTTGCACGTGCTCTCCGCTCCTCCTCCTCCTCCTCTTCCCCGGGTCTGCTCAGTGCGCCAACGAAACCGCTGATTTCGTCAAGCACGAGTCCTTTGCCGTCGTTGCCGACCGATTCAGGTTCCGCACTCTGAGCTTCTTCCCTCAAGGACCTAGCGATATCTTCCGGACGCACACGCTTCCTCTTTTTCAATGCATCTCTCCTTTGCATGGCCAGCGTAGACTGGAGGTCTTCGTCATCGACGAACAAGTCGTCAACTATCTTGCGCTTCTTGGAGGAGCCGCCGACAGTCATGTCGATGTCCATGGCATGATCGTCCCCGGGGAACAGTATGTCGTCATCGTCTGCTGCTCTCTGCCGCGTGGACTTGGATTTCTTCTTCTTGGGCTTCTTGACTTTGACTTCTGAGATGTCCAGATAGTCTGATTGAGGCCTGTCCTCCGCGATATCAAGATCAAGGCTTTGCAATTTCTTCTCTTCGATAGGCGCGCCTAGTATGTCGGCGATATCAGATGAGGTACCCGCAGCATCGAGGGTGAACTTCTTCCTCTTCTTGCCACTGATCTCTTCGTCGTACTGTGCTAGGATGCTCCGCTCGCCTGTTTCGTCGATGTCGTTTGGGTCGTAGACAGGCTTCTTCTTCTTGAGCTTGAGGTTCTCATTGAGCTTCTCTCGCTCTCGCAGGTCTATGTTCTCCAGCTCATCGCCCTCGTCTTCGTTGTCCAAGACGGTGCTGTCTTTGAGTGTGAGAATCTGATCGTCTCCATCCAGAAAGGTAGACAGGTCATGCCCGACACTGACGCCGGCGAGATCTTTGGACGAGTATTGTTTGGCAGCGGCAACTTCCGCTGCTGCCTGTTCCTCCTCAAGCTTTCGTGCCTGCTCAATCTTCCTCTGTCGTTTCTTCTGGCTCTTCAGCCAAGACTGCGCATCGAGATCGGCCCCGTCGTCCAAGTCTCCCAGGCCCTTGCCTTCGAGAACCGCGAAGCGTTGCGCATCTTCTCGTGCCTTTTTGATAGCGGCAGCCTTTTCATCGCGTCTCTTTTTGGCAGCCTCGGCGTCACGGATCTTCTTGTAGTTGTCTTCTGCTTGCGCCATTCGACCCTCAAACGTGGCAGATGGATCCTCGTCTTCGGCGGGGCCCTTTTCGGTAGAGGCACCGCCCGGAACGGGCAGGGGCTTCATGCCCATGGCCACCCGGAGACGATTTGTCTCCTCGATTGTGGCTGCATCCATGGTGGAGGGAGGGAGAAGCCGTGGGCAGTCTCCGTGGCGATTCAACTAAAAAGATTGCTGTTTCGATATGAAGGAGAGTTTGGCTGATTCCGACCGGTAAAATGAAGAGTAAGCCCACACAGAATGTTTGAGGGAGCAAATAGATTTGACATTGGATGGACTCGAGAGAGAGTATCGCGCGAGAAAATGGGACCTCACCACAGACAGAGTACCTAACTTGTAGGTACCTTGCAGAGAGATCACGTGTGATTATGTCAGCGTTCGAGCAGGCGGCCCCTGCACCTCCCACTGTCTCTTTATCACTCTGAAATTTTTCTGCGCCATCAATCTCGCGTCTCTTCTTTTCTCTTTTTTTCTTTACAAAACACGGATCTGTGCCCAGCCGTCCTCTGCTTGCCACGGTGAGTCAGGGTCGATGGCTGCGGCAGTTCGATCACCTATGGAGCCATCACTATTCTACATGGTGTCAATTTTCCAATCGACAGATCCCAGAGAATCCAGAGTCTTGAAAAGCCAGGATCGCCGTAAAAAGCTGAGCCTGGTGGCCTTGACGTTTCTGGAGACGTCATATTCCACCCCTTTTTTCCGAGATCGTCGATCTATGAGGTTGAGGAAAACCATGACTTTCGCCTACATTCATTCTTGCTGTTTGAACCGTTGATTAACTTGCTACGGTCTCACGCCTGGCTGTGTACCATGGTGCCCCCATCCCCATGATCACTTGGCCGAATCACAGACGCCCTGTTCATCATTCCAAGACTATGTGATTGCATACGGCTACGATTGAGTCTGTTTGCACCAGCTCAAAAGAATCCAGGCGCTTCAGGCAAAATGCCCACCAGCTGTGAAATGTAGCCACTCTCCGCATGTATGAATCTGGCCTGACTATAGGAGCTGATCGAACCGGCAACTTGAGTCCTGTTGACGCTCTCTTCCTTGCTTGGAAATGTTGAAATCAAGTACTGCTGCAAGCTGAGTGGTGAAAGGACCGATAACTGTCGCTAGTAAGAGCCACGTGCAAGATGCGATGTCACAGCTCGTGGCTTCGGGCTTCTGCTGCCAGGATGTTCACACGCCGGGTGCCCATGAACGTTGGCAGCCCATACGAGTGGTTCGAGGCGTGCATCTCGGTGCGTTTTTGCGGAGTGGCAGGTGGAGTGGCAGGCGTGATGGCATGTGAAGTCGGCCATCCCCAAGAGCTCGGTAGTTAACTGCGCCAGGGGCCAGGAAGCAGGAAGCAGGAACAGGACGACGCCCCTCGTTGCAACGGAGCGGCTGCATTTCCTTCTTTTGACAAAGCGCGTGCGTGTGTCTGTGCAGGACGGCGGCAGTCAATCTGCACAACAGCTACGCTAAGCCAGGTCTCCCCCGGACTCCGGAAGTGGCGGGCGGAGCTGGGCGGAGGCCCGACCACCATCAATAGTTGAGCTTTGTTACAAGCACCTACTGCTATGTCGATATAGGGAAGGGAATGGCAGGCTCCAGGGCAGGTAATAGTCCCATTAGGATATCCATTATCCACCGAATCCAACGACGTTAACTATTTCGGTAGTGGGATAACCCTTGTGAGTCCAAAGAGTAGGGACGTATCTCTGCACTGTCAGCATCGAGGCATCTCCTGGTAGGAGCAGGGACGGCTGTTGAGCTCAAAGGCATGGAGTGAATTGTTCAGGACCTACCCAAAGGTATGTAGGTTCTTGCGGGTGAAGTAGTTAGGCTGTCTTGTCAGATCCTCTTTCTGCACAAGAGTCACAGAAAACGACAGAAGCCATGCTGGTTGTGGTTCTTTTGTTAACGTCCATGTCGTGCTCGACTCTCATTGATGACCCCGCTCTTCGGCCGTACGTTGATCGTACCTTGCCATATGCCATGCCTTCCCTCACCCCCGGAACTCACTTCCACATGGACGCCACATTCCCGGGGCTCATGCAAAAGATGGTCAGTTCCCCGGGGAAATAGACAGCACTAGTTCGCCAGGATTCGGCCTGACTGGAGGCTCGCCTCGGCTGTATTGATCGATTTCTCCCCGTGGGGCTCAAGCCAGCGATCTGGCGATGTCACCCTGCTGTACCGGCACCCAGCATCACCAGCATCACCAGCGGCTTGACGTCGGTCTTTCTCCTAGAAGGGCTCTTTTTCTCCTCCATCCTTGCTAGTCGGATCCCCATATCCCGACTCCCTGTTGCCGAGATTAACGTCAAACATCCCAACATCCAATCCCGCTCTGGATCGCGCGACCAGGCCCTTCCAAGTCTCGTCGACGAGGCCGTTGTGCCCTTGGCCCGTCCACTGCCGGGTTACTCGCTGGTGTCGGGCCTTTACCGGGCACCGGGACGCCACTGAGAAATCGCGCCGGCGCCTATGCCTTTTGTGGTGCGAGAACGTATTCGGTATAAGGTGTTTCGAGCTTGGAGGACCGAGTATATAATACACGATGGCCTCTCTCCAGGGCAACTCTCATCAGCATCCATTCGTCAACCACACCAGCCCTTACCAGTCTCTCTACGAGCCCGTCATGCACGGTCTTTCGTCACTCCTTCTCCTGGGCGCTTGCGCCTACCAGACGGTCTTTGGCCGTCCGGAAGTGTCCCAACCCAGACATCAGGGCGAGTTGTTGAAGAGGTCGGTGGACTCGTTCATTAGTACTGAGAAGCCGTACGCCATGCAGCAGCTTCTCTGTAATATTGGTCCCAGCGGCTGTCATTCTTCCGGTGTACAGTCCGGAATTGTCATTGCCTCGCCCGACAAGGCCAATCCCGACTGTAAGTCGTTATGTGCAGTGGCTGGACTCAAAAAGACACGGGCTCTCTCGCCTGGCTGACATGAACTCGGCAGACTTTTACACATGGACGCGGGATGCTGGCCTCGTTCTCAAAGCCATTGTCGAGGCCTTTAGCGAAAAATATGACAGCTCTTTGCAGGCCACCATTCAAAACTACATTGCCTCTCAGGCACGATTGCAAGGGGTTTCGAACCCTTCTGGTAATCTGGGTGACGGGTCTGGTCTCGGAGAACCGAAGTTCAACGTCAACCTAAGTCCCTACAATGGTGCATGGGGTGAGATGCGTCCATCCAAGGCTAGACCAACGAGCGAGGTACTGATTCTGAGCAAGGTCGACCACAGAGGGATGGACCACCTCTGCGTGCCATCGCCATGATCGGTTACGCCAAGTGGCTGATTGATAACGGATACAGCTCGACTGCATCCACCATCATCTGGCCGATTGTTCGCAACGACCTGAACTATGTTGCACAGTACTGGTGAGTCCGTTCCGGCCCCAGCATGCGTCATGTGCGCGACGCTCACAGTGCATCAGGAACCAGACCGGTTTCGATTTGTGGGAGGAAGTCAGTGGCAGTTCCTTCTTCACGGTCGCGGCTCAACACAGAGGCAAGTCCCAGTAGCCTAGGCTCGTGAGACCCCTATCAGGGCTGTAGAACTGACCTGATACTTCTAGCATTGGTTGAGGGCAGTGCTCTTGCGAAGGCGCTTGGGACCTCTTGCTCGTCTTGCGATCAAATTGCGCCTCAGATCCTTTGTTTCCAGCAGAGATTCTGGTCTCCTTCTGGGGGGTACATGGTTGCAAATAGTAAGACAGATGGGCCTGTTCTTGATACGAGTTGGCTTTGACTAACCTTTGTCCAACCCAGTCAACACCAACAACGGGCGCTCAGGCAAAGATGCAAACACCATTCTGGCATCTATCCACAACTTTGACCCCGCTGCCGGTTGCGATGTCAACACCTTCCAGCCCTGTAGCGACAAGGCCCTGGCCAACCTGAGAGTAGTGGTTGACTCCTTTCGCATCTATTCGATCAACTCAAACATTCCCCGGGGCAGTGCTCTCTCAGTTGGCCGCTATCCCGAGGATAGCTACTACAACGGCAATCCGTGGTATCTCAACACCCTCGCCACAGCCGAGCAGCTCTACGACTCGCTGTACATCTGGAAGAAGCAAGGTTCCATTACCATTACATCAGTCTCCCTCCCGTTCTTCAAAGATCTCGTATCCTCTGCCACAACCGGAACATTCGCGTCGGGCTCGTCAACGTACTCCACCATATACAACGCCGTCAACAGCTATGCGGATGGCTTCGTCAACATTGTTGCTACACGTGCATACCCTAATGGCTCTCTGTCAGAGCAGTTTGACAGAAACAACGGCCAGCCACTTTCTGCCCACGACTTGACTTGGTCCTACGCAGCATTCCTGACGGCTGTTGCACGAAGGGCGGGCTCCGTGCCCGCCTCGTGGGGCGCCACTCCCAACTCAATCCCCTCGCAGTGTCGGGGCAACGGTATCGGTGGCTCCTACGTGTCTGCGACGCAGACTTCGTTCCCGCCTTCTCAGACACCTCAGACCAGCCCAAAGCCAAGCACGACCACCAGCGACGGTGGCTCGACCACGACCCAGACCGGGCCGTCGACAACCACCACTGATAGTTGCGTGCCCGCATCGTCGGTGTCTGTCACCTTCAACGAGCGTGTGACAACAACCTGGGGCCAGACCATCAAGATTGTCGGGAACACAGACGCTCTGGGCAATTGGGATACTTCCAAGGCCGTGCCTCTCAGCGCGTCTCAGTACACGGCTAATAACCCTCTCTGGACGGTTACGATCAATCTCCAGGCCGGCCAGGTGATTCAGTACAAATACATCAACGTCCAGACCGATGGGAGTGTGAGGTGGGAAGCAGACCCGAACCACACGTACACCGTGCCAGCCTCTTGCGACACTTCGGCTACAAAGTCCGATGTCTGGCAGAGTTAGGAGAGAGTCACTAGCCAGAACGGTACAAGAATCAGCTCCTCTGAAGTGTCAAAGTCAAAAAGAAAAAGGAAGAACGAAGACGATGTAGAGAGAGTGCTATAGTTTCCTAGGAGGGACAAGGATTTTGGGTGGGAGAGAGGCACACATGTTGCAACACATATTACCGCTTGGAAGGAAGTCTATTTATTCTACGCAGTTAAATAGCCGAAGGCATGGCTAACGAAGCCGCCTCTCTAACTCAAGAATGATCGTCTCAACCGCCCAGTCGAGCGTCGTTTCCATATCAATGTCCAAACCTCTGCCCATCTGTGCTTTGATCCCCTTCGAAACCAGCACACGCTCGTCCAACTCGCCCTCGACGTCTCCATCTTTGAATAGCCATGCGTGCGCTTTGGCGTAATTTGGCCAGACGATCCTGTCGACATATCCGGGTGGATCCTTCCAGAAGCCCTCGAGAGTTACGTAGCCGTCGCGAGCTTCTCGCCGTTGCGTTGCCTTGGCGTGGCTCACGAGTAGGAAGAGCTTGATGTCGATGAGGTCCATGACCCCTGCCAAATCGCGGCTGTAGAGCAGGAACCCGTCCAGTAGGCATATTTTCGTGGGAGCCTCGTTGCTGATCAAGATATCGTGCCCTGGCTGCCCAGGCTGGAGCCACCGGTGCACCCTCGCCTTGGCGGCGGCGATCTTTGCGTCGGAAACAGGACGCTGGCCAACAGAGTTCTGGTCCTCCTTGGACTCGAGTGTAGGCTGCGCAGATGAAGCTTGGGTAAGAGCGGGCCCTTCAGTGCGAGCGAGAGGCGTGGAGGATGACGCAGGAGGGTATTTGGCCCCGAGGCAATCAACGCTACAGCCGTGCTCGCTGCGGTGGCATAGACGGCGAGTGGAGGGACTGACCGGAAAGGTGCCACTGGAGCGGATGTGCTGCAGGGACTGCTCCATGTCTGGCACGGACAGGGCCTCTATGCAGTCCCAGTCCTGGAGGCCGTCTTTGACGGGGATGCTACATGATGAATCTTTTAGCCTCCTTTTCCTTTTGGGATTGTCTCCGGGTAGATGTAAGAGATGTTTCTCTCAGGGCCGCTCACTCTTCGTCCGTTTTGTAAAAATCATCTTCATGCAAGATGAAGGCTTCTGGGAAAATGTCGCGAAGAAGCCGTGCTAGAGTTGTCTTGCCGCTGGAAGAGCAGCCACTTATGCCGACAATGAGTGCTTTTTGCTCGGCCATGGCAGGTACAAAAAGCAGGCGAGGGTTCAAGTGAGGTATTGCGCCGGTCTTCAAAGGAGGCAAGCAAGGGCAATCGAGTGAGACGAGAGACTTCTTCGGCACTAGAATGGTTGTCACCAAACAAAAGGCTCGAGAAGTGTGAAATCACATCAATATAAACGACAGGAAGAGCGTTTCACGATTGTGAAGCTGGTAGCCGCATCAAATTGTCCCGATCCCGCCGCCGATCCATGGATGGATCAATGATTTGATGTTGTCGTTCAATGTTCTCGGCGCAACTTCCCCACTGTGGGCGGCGTTCAGTTGCATAATTCCATCCCATCCCTGCTTATTATTGTACCTGAACTTACCTAACTTACCTAACTCAGGTAGGTACTTTGGAGCCACAATTGAAAGCAGGCAGCCCTGGAGGGTGCTATGACACAATTTCTATTAGATACCTAGGTACCTAGACTGTCAAGAATTTCAAGTTCGAACAATAATCATCATCACCACCAATACCAAGCAACCAGGCTTGCACTCCCAACCTTGAACGGCATTCGGTCGGATTTTTACACCTCCACGAGCCCCTCTTATCGAGCAAACAGCGAACAGCGATCTGACCAGGCTCTGCAACCATCGTTCCATAGTCCTCCTGCTCAGCAGAAGATCGATAACAGTCGCTCAGCATGGCAGAACGCAACACGCAGGTGATTGCGATCGCCACGACTACCGCCATTGCCTTCATATCGGGTTTCATGCTCGGTGTCTACTCGATCCGCGGCTACCTTATCTCACCTGCCCTGGCCGAGGAGCGCCGGCGCAACATTCAGGACCCCGAGGAGAGCGAGGAGTCGGACATTGACGAGGCCGACACCATATTAGACCATGCGCCTAACTGGGCAAACGGCGCCGAAGCGGACCGGAGACAAGGCCTGAAGGTGCAGGACGGAGCCAATATCACCAATGCCCAGAGGCAAAAGAAACCGTCGCCACCGGCCGCAGACATCGTCGACAAAAACGAGGAGTGCAAGCTTGTGCTTGTGGTTCGGACAGATCTTGGAATGACCAAAGGTACGTCTATTCTCCACATGCACCTCCCTATGATTATATCTCAACTCGGATTACTGACGTCGTGTCGCCACAAAAGGCAAGATCGCGGCACAGTGCGGCCACGCCACGCTGGCGTGCTACAAGAGCCTGACCAAGGCCGCGCAGAAGAAGGGAGACTCGTCGCCCGAGGCCCGCCTGTTGGCGCGCTGGGAGCGGCACGGGCAGGCCAAGATCGCAGTGCAGACTAAGAGCCAAGATGAGATATTGGAGCTGATGGGTAAAGCGCGGAGCCTGGGCGTCACGGCCGAGGTCATTGCCGACGCCGGCAGGACACAAATCGACGCTGGTAGCCTGACTGTGCTGGGCGTGGGCCCGGCGCCCAAGAGCCTGGTCGACCAGGTCACTGGCCAATTGAAACTGCTATGATCACGAGGGCGCACCGTGTGACAGATGCGGTATGAGAACGGCCCTGTTGAGGCGTGGAGAGAAGTAAGTCTCGTCTCTCCAGCCTGCTCGAGAGAGGAAAGAACATGCGCAGGCGCCGCAAAGCGGGACTGCCCAGGCAAGGTGTGCGGAGCCTACAGAGTCGGCACGCAGAAGACAGCAGTGATCAATGGCGCACATACATGTACTATATTGCACGGGATAGGGGCGGGAGCGTTAGAGAAAAGTTCGGGTCAGCGAAAAGCATCGTGTATCCACAGTCTTCGTAATCTTGGGTATCATTGCTGATGTAGCACAGTGGCCACATGTCTACTCCTTCTTCGCGAAACGGGCAAGGGCTGGGCCGAGCTCCTCCTGCTTCTCCTTGTACTTCCTTTGTCTCTTTTGCTGTTGCTCCTTGTAGATCTCTTCCACGCGTAATCTCTTCTCGTCGATGATGTTCTTCTTCCTCTGTTTGCGGAGATACTTCTTGAGCGCACTGTTCTTCCCTCTCGCCTTGTTCCTGATCTCGGCGGCGATGTCGGCAGCAGGGGCATCGAGATCCTTGTCCTCCCGACGTTGCTGTTCTGACCGTAGATCCAAGTTGCCGATAAAGTTGGGATCGAGAGCAATCATCTCGGGTTGCAGTTTGTTGAGGAGGCCCTTGACCTCGGCCTCTTGCCTCTGCTTGGTGGTCTCGAATGGGTTGACCTCTAGCGCATCGAAGTTGGACTCACCAGCCCCCGGTACGAGCAGTGATGAGAAGCCAGAGTCGTGACCGACGCCAAGCACATCTTCAAAGGGACACCATCGGACTCTCTCGACACGCTTCGCCTCGCCGCCCCAAGCCATGTACGGGCTTTGTACCTTCTCTTGCTCAGCAGCATGCTTTGAGAAGAGACCTTTCCAGATCGTCGTGTTTGTAGACCAGCCAACAGCTGTGAGGCCAGTATCTGAAATCGCTACAGAGGTGCCAGGGGCCCTCGTAAAATAGTTGTTGACTTCGCGGAACATCCTGATATCCCAGACGGCCATCTTGCAATCCTGACCCGTGGAGACCATATACCGCCCCTCCCGATCGACGGCTAATGACCGGACTGGGCCTTTGTGTGCCAGGAGCTTCACAAGAGGTTCCGAAGAGTTCGGCGACCAGAGAGTCACCGCTCCATTTTGGTGGCCAATGTGCAAGACGGCATTGTAGGGGTTTTGCCTCAAGGACGTCGGTGTGCCCATCTTGGTGGAGATCTCGGAGACAAGCTGACCCGTTGACGTGTCTTGATATTTGAGTTGACCGGTACTGCTCTGGAGGGTTGTCAGCGGCTGGAAACTCACATGCATATCAAGCGAGTCTTACCAAGGTAGTCAGAAGGAAATGGTACGGGAGGAAGTCTAGATGAGTAACATCGGTGTGTTTCTTCAAACGATGGACTTCTACTCCGTTGTGGTCGTATATATAGCAAGCATTCTTCTGTGCCAGAGCAAAGAATTGGTTGTTGTGTAGCCACTTTGCGTCCCGGATGGTCTCTTTTAGATTCAACTCGCACCCCAGCCTTCCCTCGCGCCAATCCATGGTCGCAACATGGCCCTTCCTTCCAGCTAGAAGAATTTCTCTGCCGTTGCGGGTATAGTCCAAGGCGTACGGGCCGAGCTGGTCCAGTTTGAGCTCGAAGCCCTTCTGTGCCGTCTCAATGGCTACATCTGTCTTGATGGCGCTCTGCCGCACTTTGTAAGTCTTCTCCAGTTCCGTCTCGGGTTCGAGAAACCCGGCCGTGTTTTCGAGGAGAATTTCGGCATCCTTAGCCTTGAGTGCCGCATCTTGATACTTGTTTTCGAGCGTCTTGAGGTTTCTGCGCAGCTTCTTATCGCGGATAGTCTTGACGTTGATCTGTCGGCCACGGCCATAAGCCTGGTTGGCTTGTTTGATTCGACGCCGCTTCTCCTGCTCTGCTTTGGACATGAACTCGGTACGGGCATCGCGAACCGTCAGTGCCCCATTCGGCTCGGGTTTGGCGGCGGAAGCGTCTCGATCCATCACTGCGTCCGCCATATGAAGTGTGTCCGGGATCTCGCGCAGTACCGACGTCTGAAAGCTGCTTAGAAGATAGGCGGAAATCTACAAGTTGAGGTTGGACCTGCTGGGAGACTTTTTTTTCTGCGGAGAATGCAACGTATACCCACTTTTCACCCTAATCGGCACGGGTCTATTGGCTGTGGGCGGGGATAATGCAGATCCTATCTTATCGCGATAAGCGCAATCCCACATTTCAGAATCGAATTTTTGAACAAGAAGTGAGGCGTAGAGGGGAGACCCCTCCTGCATTTGGCGATTGTTGGTCCAAGTCAAGAATTGAGCGCCGTCCTGGCCCCAACCCTCTGGTCATTTCTTCTGCTCCCACCATTGTTTGGATTGCTTGTATCCCTAGAGTCACACCGCCGTCTTGACTTGCCACAACAGGAGTGATTTAATCAACCCAGGCAACAACCGGAAAAATGCCGGCCGCTGTAGCAGGGCATAGTCACCGCCCGACTACAAAGGTCTCCCACAAGGCCTTCAAGTCTAAGAAAACCACCAAAGGCGCTTTGCGCGACCAGTCAAAAGGTAGGAAAATGATGTTCTATGCCTGCCTTCTTCCCGCCCTTCTGCCCGCTCTACAATCGACAGTCATTAACCCCTCCTGCCCCGCACAGGCAAAGTACCAAACGAACGGAGGAGGACCCCCCAGCAACAAGTCATGTCGAAACTCGACCGTCGAAACCACAACCGCCAACGCCAGCTGGAGAAGCAGCGCGAGCACCGGCAAGAGACTTCCGTCTTCAACGGACGAGATGGTGCTCCCAGAAATGTCGCTGTCATTCCGCTGTGCGGTGACTGCGACGCCACTGCTGCGATTGCTGCTTTGAATAGCAGTCTCGATATCGAGGCCGAGCTCAAGGCCGGCTGCAACAGGGTGTCTGTCGACCGTTTCAAGCAGAAACTACAATATTTCCCCGTCGATAGGGACCTCACTGCCTGTCTCGATGCCGCTCGAGTCGCCGACTTTGTCGTTGTTATCCTGTCGGCTGAAGAAGAGGTCGACGACGTTGGAGAGCTTATTTTGCGCAGCGTGGAGAGCCAAGGTCTTTCTACCCTCTTCACAGTGGTTCATGGTCTCGCAAAGGTCGAGCCTTCCAAACAGAGGCTGTCCGTTCTCGATTCCCTCAAGTCCTACATGCGTCACTTTCACCCGGACCAGGAAAAGCTCTACAGCCTCGACAACAGGCAAGAATGCTCCAACTTGATGCGTTCTCTATGCAGCACGACGCCAAAGGGTGTACGTTGGCGGGATGAGAGGAGTTGGATTCTCGCTGAGGATGTTCAGTTCGCTGCTACCGATGCTGATTCTACTGTGGTCACTGGAGTAGTACGTGGCAAGGGCTTACAGGCCGACCGTCTTGTCCAGCTTGGTGACTGGGGAACATTTCAAATCGAGAAGGTCGTTGATGCGCCCTTATCAACAAGAAAAAAGGCAAAGGACGACGACATGACACTTGACGGCGCAGCAGTTGAGACGCTAGCAGTGCCTGGGGAGGATCAAGAGGATCTTGACGACTTGGCACCGGAAGAGGTCGTCATGGACGACCAGATGGATGATGATACAGATGGCGATGCCATTCCCTCGGCTCCAGAGCCCAGCAAGAAGGGTGTTCTTCTTGATGAACACCATTACTTCTCCGATGAGGAGGCGGCCAAACACCGGATTCCAAAACGGCTGCCCAAAGGCACATCTAACTATCAGGCGGCATGGTATCTGGACGACGAGGACATCTCCGACTCGGGATCCGATCTTGAGGATTACGACATGCAAGATGCCAACACTGCTCAGGCTGCTCCCGAGGATGGCACGGAGGGTGTAGCCGATGCCCAAACCGAGGTCGGCCAGTCAGAGTATCCACAGTCGGAGATGTTTGTTGAGCCCAACGAGGCCGAGGACGCGGAGCAGCTCGCTGCCTACAGGGCCGCCAAGCGCGACGAGGCAGAGGATGATCTCGAATTTCCTGACGAGATTGAGCTGCATCCCAACGTACTGGCGAGGGAGCGGCTGGCACGGTACCGCGGTCTCAAGAGCCTGACCTTCAGTCCCTGGGAGGAGGATGAGGATCGTGCCTACGAACCCGAGGAGTGGCAGAGGCTTCTCAGAATCTCCGATTACCGCTCATCGCGAGTCCGCTCAACACGTGAGGCGCTGGTGGGAGGTGTTGAGCCCGGCACCCGCGTCTCTATCTTCCTAAAGGGCGTTCCAGAATCCGTCAAAGAGTTGTATAGCCCATCCAAGCCAGTCACTCTCTTCTCGCTGCTCAGGCACGAGAATAAGCGCACGGCGCTCAACTTCCTCATCAACCTCAGCTCGGATCATCCATTCTCGATCAAATCCAAGGAAGAGCTTATCATGCAGTGCGGCCCTCGGCGCTTTGTTATCAATCCGCTCTTCTCCCAGGGTGGCAACACGCCCAATGATGTACACAAGTACTGCCGCTACTTGCATCCAGGGCAGTCGGCCGTTGCTACGTTCATGGGCCCCGTGACCTGGGGCGCCGTTCCGACTCTGTTCTTCAAGCGGTCTGCCTCTGGCGGAGAGGATGGTACCGAGGCGTCGGACGTGCCATTGACGCTTGTCGCTACGGGAACAGCTATGCCTCCTTCCACTTCTCGTGTCATTGCCAAGCGGGTCATCCTCACCGGACACCCGTACCACATCCACAAGAAGATCGTCACCATCCGTTACATGTTCTTCAACCGTGAGGATGTCGAGTGGTTCAAAGCCCTTCCTTTGTGGACCAAGAGGGGCCGCAGCGGATTTATCAAGGAGAGTTTGGGTACACACGGCTACTTCAAGGCCACCTTTGACGGTCGCATCAACCCCCAGGACACCATTGGTGTGAGTCTCTATAAGAGAGTGTGGCCGAGGAATTCGAGGCCCTTTTATGGCTCCTTGTTCGTCTCGATGGGGGCGGGCCAGGCAGCGCCGGCCGATTCTATGGACGAGGATATGGCTTAGACATTTGATTCCCACGACCCATGATGGTACGACATGTAGATCCCATTGGCGCAATAGATGGCAATGCATATTTCTTTATTCAAATGCACGAATATATGGTGACAGTGCGCAGTGTTGCCTCGAGGGGGTTTCTGATCAGTTGGTCGTTCCAGGTCTGAGCTCTTCCAGCCCCTCCGTCGCCCTCGGCCCGCCACGGGCCTTGCATACCTCCTCGGCGCCACTTGCTTTCCAAGCGCTCAGGATCAGGTTGACAATGTGATCGACGGCAACGTTCTTCTTGACCTGTGCAAACACGGTAGGGCCGCCCTCGCGCATCTTGCGCGCATCCCTCTCCATTACGCCGAGGTCGGCACCGACGGCCTCGGCCAGGTCGGTCTTGTTGACGACGAGCAAGTCGCTCTGGGTGATACCGGGTCCGCCCTTGCGCGGCACCTTGTCGCCGCCGCTCACGTCGATGACGTAGATGATAAAGTCGGCGAGCTCACGGCTGTAATTGGCGGCCAGGTTGTCGCCGCCGGACTCTATGAGCAGCAGGTCGGTCGAGAAGGCGCGGTGCAGGTCCTCGAGGGCGGCGAGGTTGGCGCTGATGTCCTCGCGGACGGCGGCGTGGGGGCAGCCGCCCGTCTCGATGGCACGGATGCGGCTCGGGGGCAGAGCGGCGTGGCGCGTGAGGAACTCGGCGTCCTCGCGCGTAAATATGTCGTTGGTGACGGCGGCGAGGGAGAGGCGGTCGCGCAGGGCGAGGCACAGGGCGAGCATGAGGGCTGTCTTGCCGGACCCGACAGGCCTGTGGTCAAGGGGCAAAGGAAGGATACAGTCAGCATCGATCGATATTGATATCTAGACGGGCAGGCCCCATCTGCCGGGGGGGGGTTAGTTGACATACCCTCCAATGCCGACTGTGAAGGCCCGTTCGTTCCAGTCGCGGCCCTCGACGATGGGCATTTCTCTGCCCAGATAGCTGCCGGGCCCATCGAGGATCTCGTGCGAGTGGCCGTGCTCTACAGCTGAGACGCCCTCGTGAGAGTGGGAGTGGCTGACTCCGTCGTGTGAATGCGACATGTTGTGGGAGAGCGTGGGAGAACTGGCGCGCTTGAGGCGGGAAGGTAGAATACACAAGACAGGAGATGAACTAGTTTACACGACGAGTCCTAAGAAACGGGACAGGCCTAGTACAGAGTCAGATTTGGGTTTGCATCCGACATGACCACCTCCAATGCTTGAGGTACGGTTAAAGCTCTGGTAGCTGCCCGCCGCCATTGCTTGGAGCTTATCAGTTCAGACAAAGAGGTAGGTAGATAGATAGGGCACGCAGGCGTGGGGCAATGACAAGATAAAGTCGAGTAATCGATCGGCTTCAACCACACACCGAAATGACTTGCGAATTGTTTCTCTCAACGGACTTTGCAAAGCCACTAAACAAGCATTGCCGGCCGACATTCCTTTCGCCTGAGCCATAGCATGTTATGGACTCGGAGCAAAAGGAAGGACTGCTTCTTTTGGACTGTGGACTGCAAGCAGTCCGAGTAAATGATGGGACGGCCGGAACCCCAAAGGGCTCCAGCCAGACTCTAAAAGTCGCTTTTCTTGTTTCTGTATTGACGCCGACTGATAAGCTGCAAAAGGCACATGTACCGCAGTGACGCGATATGAGAGAATCTATAAGTACACTACTGACGAATGCCTCGCGGGTGTTTGCGCACAGAATGCATCCCTCAACGACAGCCAAAAACCCTCTCCCCCTTTCCGCCAACACATCATGACATCCACACGCCTCGTCTCATACACCTTGGCGGTTGAGAGACTCCTAGTTCTTTCTGACTTCGAGTGCCGCAAAGACTTGCTCCCATTCGTTCACGTTGATATGCTCGAACCCACATCCCTGCGCCTTTTGCTCCTCGTACCAGGCCATCGTCGGGAGGTATTCGTAGGCAAATGTTTGAGCCGCCGGGTCGCGGCCCCGTACGTATTGCACACGGGTGTGCAGCCGGTTGCGACTTCTAGGCGCAATGCTAGCATTACTTTGGCCTTGCGGGGGGTGAAACACAATCTTTGACGACTTGTCTTCGCAATCCACAGCTGGCTGCTCTGCCTCAGCATCACCTGTCTCGACTGGCATTTCCTCCGAGGACCGCAAGACCCGCCTGAATCCCTTCTTCAAGATTAACTCTGGCAAGGGCGGCAGGAAAGAGAAGAGATTTGGGATCAGGTGGTTCCGTAAAACGTCAATGGTAGTGTCGAGATCGTTGGCAAATCGTTGTGGAACGTCATATCCGCCCAGCCAGACCTTGTCCAGCTTGGCGGCTGGCCCCTTTTTCTCTTCACCGTGCGCACGAATATAGTCCAGTACTTTTCGCTGCGCAGTGCTCAGGTCTTCCTCCCGCACCGCTGAGGCAGACTTTGGAACCTTTGATGGCGCTTTGACATCCCAAATGAACAATTCGGAGCAAGAATTCTTCTTCTGCGCCCCGACTGGACGCCAGATCCCTAGCCAAGGACATCTCGTTGGCCGCTGTCCAGGAGCTGCATCGTCCGGGTTCCACTCATCCGCCACGGTGTAAAACAGCCCAACGTAGGTGTCGTACTGGCGATTAAATGGATCGCCAAAGGCAAACCAGTCTTGTATCGTTTTTTTGTTTGTATCCTTGTAAGGCTGATTGGCGGCTTCTTGCGGATCGGCCCAAAGAATAGGAACGGCGTAGAGTTGCATCTGTTTCTTGCACAGAGACACTTGCCCCCAAAGAAACTGACGCAAGTCCTTCACGTCTTCACCGGGGAATCGCTGGCTCTGATGCAATGTGCCACTCCGGAGACTGTTCCTCGACTCGTTTTGACCATGTGCCCCAAGAATCTGAGAGCTTGCCGTCGGTCCATCGTCGGTGGCCATGGCATCGAGGGACAGCGAGGAAAACACATCGAGTCGCTTCAAGTACTCGTTTGGATCGGAAGTCGACACTTTGGTGTAAGTGGGTATTGGAACCATGCGCCTGGCTCGTTTCGGGCGCTCCTTTTTGATGCTATGGCTGGAGCCAACAACGTGGAAATTTCGAAATTGATCCAGCCTCGACATAGACCAGTAGCCAAACCAGTTGACTAGACTTTGTTCATCATTTGGGTCGATACATTCGTCGGCATAGACGAAGAAATGATCGTCTCCATATCGATCCAACGGGTGGGAGACGTCGTGCCACATGACTTTGTCGGACACGAGTCTCCATGTTTTGAGGCGTGCCTCGCACTCTTTCACGGAGAGGCCCTCTTGGTATGCCGCATTCTCCCTGTCAGCTTCTGCTCTAGCCGCCAAAGTCCTTAGGAGCTCTTCTCGTCGCGAGGCCTTCTCAAAAGCCAGGCTTTCGAGATAGTCCGAGATACCTGACGCCGTTACCAGTTTGAACGGAGCGGACTCTTTATTTCTGATTCTGCGGATGAACCAGTCAAAAAGTTCGTAGGCTCGTCGAGGCTCGGTAACAATGAAGCTCGGTGTGACCAATACAGCGGTCCCGCAAGGAAACAACTGGGTCAGGCCAACAATACTCGGCCGGGACGTGTCTTCAATCGATTCATTCAAGCACCATATTTGGTGCTGCAATTGGCTCTGAAGTAGTTGGGCGATATTCGGAAAGCGGCGAATAGCTCCGAGCACCTCTGCATGGACAATGATAGTGGCTTGCTGTTCTGTCGCCATCAACGCGAATGCGGTCCAGCTCCCACTCTGGCTGGTGGACAGAATGTGACTCGTTGGGGCACACTCTCGAAACCACCAGCCAACTTGCTTCAAAAGCTCGATCTGAGACGGGGAGAATGCCAAATAGATGCGGGGGCCATCCACTGGAGCACTGCTACTCGGAGAGACCATGCGGTTGAAGTCGTCAGCCTTCAGGCCAAAGATGTCTTTCATCAACTCTCTTCGACCGCCCTCCGAGGCCATGGCTTTTGTTGGCTGACCTGCGATCGGCGATGATCTGAGAAACGGTCCACAATCAAAATGCGAACTAAAGATCACATATCTGAGTACGGGACGCTCCGTGGCGGAGGTAATGGTGCCGATCTTCGCGGACTCCCACTCGGCGCAGCTTCCAGGATACAGCAGGATATTATAATCAGGACGGCTCAGGTAGAGACCGGCATGTTCTGCTATCAGACGTCCCACGATCCCATCGAGCAAAAGCGGATGTTTGTCTGAAGTGATGGTCCCTTCACCAAGTGTTGTATGATGAAATGACATTTGTTGATCGAGAAAGGACTGTGCGAACACGGAATGACCGAAAAGCAAGCACGACTCCCGGAGAAATGAGACTGACCATCCTTGGGAGTCGTCTGCCACGGTCCCATCAAATGTGACCACGAGTTCTCGGGCGTCTTGCCTCCCCAATTTGATATGCTTTTCAACGCGCTGTGGCTGAGCCCTGGGTTCTTGCGCCTTCCGGGAGACAAATGAATGCAAGGGGCTCTCTGCCTCAGCACTCGCGGTGTCGCTTGTGGTAGAACGGTTGGCAGAATTGTCGATTGCCGTTTTGTCAACGTCTTCCTCGACAACTGCAAACGAGACAGATTTGCGTGTCTTCTTCTGGGTTTGCTTGTCCCCATTGTGGTGCACACTATCTGTGTTGACCTGCTTGCAGGTTGCAGATGTTGCAATGGCTGCCTGGGTTTTGCGCGGCTCCGGGCCCTTGGATATCTCGAAGACCTTGTCTTGAATCTGTGATATGTCAGGAGCGCGGTCGTTCAAATTGCGTTCTCTGAGTTCTGCTTGGCGCACACGTCGGAAGTTCGGAAACATTTTTGGTTCCTTGGCTGGATCAAGCATATTTTCATCCAGTTTCTTTCGTCGCGCCACCCTTTTCCCATCCACGAAAGCATTGCCCAGTATGGTGACCGATTTGCGGGCTGTGAAGTTCTTTCCGGTGTTTGGGCGAGAGGAAGGCATGGGTGAGCTCTCTGCCGGTTTGGGCTTTGGATGTTGGCTTGAGTGCTTGACAATATTGCCTCCTGCGAATCTCCTCGCAAATTGACTTTGTACCGGCTTTGCTGCAGTCCCTTGATGCCCAGCAGTAGAAGCGGCCGGAGAGGCCTTCTGGGGATGCACTCGCCCAATAGTAGGCGCGGCGGGTTGGTGTGCCGTCTGACGCTGTGATGTTCCTGTTTCATTTGGTGATCTGGAAATGAAAGCTCTTGGCTTCTCTGAAGTGGACTTGTTTGAATGAGGCTCAGGAATTCCCTTGAAGGTCTTCTGTCGGGGCTTGTTCAAAGTCGAGGCCTCGGCGTGGGAGTCGTCCACTGTATCGTGTTCGATGGCCTCATCACTGGAACTCGAGTGTTGATTGACCATAGCCGAATCCATGGACGGCAGGGGATCTCTCACAAAAGACGTGCTGGGGAGACCGAGCCGTTTCCGCTTCTCGTTCCTCCTGTCGTGACGAGCCTCTCGAGCATCCTCGGCTGCATTGTGCGCTGCCGCTATCGCATCTTCGTACTCTTTCACATCGAATTTTGGCTTCTCTCCCGTGGCATGCTTCTTCTTGTCCTCTTCCCAGATGCTGCGTAATTCTGGCCCCAGATTGCTATCTGGCTCCCATGTCCACTCATGCTTAGGGAAGCCAGACCAATAGACGAGGTATTTCATCTCGCCGTCGATGAGCCGCTCAGCCATGATGTCCTCAACTACATATTCGGTGTCATCTTCACCCGGCTCCTCGAAGATGGTGGAAGTGATGGAAATGTCATCTTCCAGGTCGCTCTGTGCCGATATCTCGTCTTGAGATTGAAGAGGGCCATGCGCAGATGAATTGGGATCAGCCATGATCGCTCGGAGTCTGAGGTCTGAAGTTGATGGATGAATATATGAGACTAGCGGGCGCACAAATTGCTCACACGGCTATTCCATCTATAGCCACTGATGCTTCTCGTTCGGATGTCAGCCTATGGCTAGGACGAAAAGCATCGTTGATGTGAGTTCAGAGAAGAAACCCAGGTACTGCAGGATCTCAGATCTGTCGCATGGGATTTGATTGTTTGTTGATAGTCGAAATGCTGAGCACGGACCTTCCGCTCGATAGTCAATCAGTTAATTAGTCCCCTCGTCTCGGACTGGACTCGTTGAAGAAACTGTGACGCAAAGGCCCGCAGAAGGGCCGGATGTCATGAAGAGGTATCGATCGAGGTTTGGAGATGGATGGTGCGTTGTCTGGAGCAGGATGCACAAGAGATCAGCTGTGATCGATCTATCACGAATTTGATTAGCGAGGGCGGTGAGTGGTGCTGCCTGGCCAGATGCAAAATGAATAGAAGAGTGTTGCACCGCTGCCCTTTTTTTCTTTCTTCTTCTTTGTGACGACTGAGGGAGTGAATACGTTTCAATTATCCATTCAGAAGGGCCAATTGCCGGCTCTGGGTTGTGATTCCCTCGTTTGGCAGGTCGAATCAGACTCACTTTATGTTTAATAATTAAGTGAAGTGAAGTTGTTCTGTGCCCTAGGCATGGAGCGCCTAGACTGAACCTCGAGCACCTACCACGGACTCTCCTAGTATAAGTCTTACCCAAATTCGGTGCCCAGTCATCTCACTCTATAGTCAGTGCAGCTCTCGACTAAGCCCCTATGGGAGCCCATTGACGAAATCGATATTGTGGTCCATAGCAAGTTTGATGTACACATGGAACAGGGCCAGGACCGACGCTACGGCGGGCAGCCATCTGGAGCGAATTGCAAGAGCTTCACTTGAATGCCAAACTTGCACGCGAGCCTTGTACGCGTGGAATGGGACGGCAAGGCTCTGGGTCTGCTGTAAAACCTTGTTATTAGCCCTGAGCCCAACTTCTATGCTGTGAGCCTGGTTCAAGTCAAAGTTGTGGGGAGGACGGAGTTGGATCTCACCACCAAAAAAAATCGAAACCCCTTAACAACGTTGACCTATGCATCTTTCCCCGCTTGGGAGACACATTAAGTACACACTAATTTTCACTCCAGTTCAAAACGGCTATGACAACAAAACCTCTCAAAATTTGACCAAATTTTGGGTACTTTGGATCTCCGGATCAGATGGATCCCTTTGGATAAGAAACCAAGGCAACACAGTAGGTGTGTGACCGCCTTAGGTACATCTAAAGCATGTACTTATTAGGCACTCAGTTAGGTCCTTTGTGTCAAACTCCCTCGCACCCTGCACGTGCACGTGACATGAAGGGTTGTTCAAGCTGGTCGGTCTGAAGGGCGGGCTCATTGAAGCATGCCAGCCAGCACTGAGGTGTGTGTGTTGATTGACCCTCCTACTGTTTCGGCTGCCCAAACACCCGGACACAACACCCGGCTGCTCACTGGGAACAGAGTCACGGCAAAGGAAACGCAAAGGGATCAGGGGCGGTGCGGATCATTCGAGATAGGACAGCTGGCTGTTTGAGTTGCCAATTAAGAAAAAGGAGAGCCAGTCGAGTGGAGGAGGTAAGGTAGGTACCTAACTATATAGGTACTTTAGGTCAAGTAAGGGAACTAAATACAGCAAGGAGACAGAGAATAGAACGCAAAAACTTAGGTACTTCGGGGGTCCTCCACAAAACAAACAGTACATACGAGTGCACTCCAGGGCTGGATCAAAGCAAGACTGGGCTGTTGCGGCACTGAAGCCCCGGTTTTTAAGCGGTCTCCCAGGCCAAACGTCGCTGCCTCACAGTGGGGAACTGCGGTTTATTAGGTGGCTTAATCCACCGTGCTCCTGCAACCTCGCCAGGAGCCGCACCAGCAGGTCCCTTTGTCTTCCCGCCCATCACCACCGAAATCCCAACCAGGAGCACGAGAAGCGCACCCGCAAACATCACAGCATCATCCTGCGCCGTTCCCCAACTCTCGCACCCATATCACACTCCATTCAAGATGGCCAACGACGAGTACGATGTGAGTTTACCGCCGCGCAAGTCAAACCTCCGCACCTCCGCGCCCCCCCTATCCCGCACAGATTGCTTCCCCTCCATACGTAACCAGTACTGACAACACGCCCCGCTAGTTTCTCTTCAAAGGTACGATACCCCGGCGAGGCCGCAAGCGATAAGGCTGCAATGCATTGAACGTGAAGAGGCTGATGATCTATATTGCACAGTGGTTCTGATCGGAGACTCTGGTGTCGGAAAATCCAACCTTTTGAGTCGGTTCACCCGCAACGAGTTCAATCTCGATTCCAAGTCCACGATCGGCGTCGAGTTTGCCACCAGGTCCATCCAGGTCGACTCCAAGACGATCAAGGCTCAGATTTGGGATACTGCCGGCCAAGAGCGTTACCGCGCGATCACCTCGGCCTACTATCGAGGTGCTGTGGGTGCGCTGCTTGTCTACGACATCAGCAAGCACCAGACGTACGAGAACGTCACACGATGGCTCAAAGAGCTGCGGGACCACGCCGATGCCAACATCGTGATTATGCTTGTGGGTAACAAGAGCGATTTGCGACACCTGAGGGCCGTACCGACCGAAGAGGCAAAGGCTTTTGCCAGTAAGTATCAACGCAAGGTATGCTCTTTGCTAGAGAATACTGACAAGCGATTTCTCTAGGCGAAAACCACCTCTCTTTCATCGAAACTTCTGCTCTTGACGCAAGTAATGTCGAGCTGGCATTCCAGAACATTCTGACGGGTATGTGGTCCTATCCACAATGTATGTCTTGTATTGCCGACATTGAAGACTGACCGACCCTTTCCTTACAGAGATCTACCGGATCGTTTCGAGCAAGGCCCTTGACAGCGGCGACGGCGCTCAGGCTACCATTGGCGCCGGCACAAACATTTCCCTCAGCAAGCCTGTAGACGACGGAGCAGGAAAGAAGGCCGGATGCTGTTAGCTTTTCGCTGGGCCGTTCTCGGGGTTATTGGGTTGGGATGATGATGATGCACGGCGTCATATATTGGCTGGATTATGTGCAGCGAGAGGCATAAGACACTGAGATGGTTCGCGCTGCTTTTGGTCAGGATTGCTTGGGGACACTCCCCGGCACGACGGTTATCTCGCCCTGGGTTCTTGGACTTGTGGGGTGGTTGTCAAGGATATCTCATTTTTACTGCTTTGGCACTGCTTAATTGAATGAACTCGCGATGACTATGATCAATCAATACTTGATTCTACAAATCACCAAGCTCTCCATCGACTCCGTGACCCGGAGGACGCAACTCCATGTGTTGCTTCTATCTCTGTCCCATGAAGTAGAGTGTTTCGTCGCCACATCACATCGCCACATCACATCGCCAAAAACCGCAATCCGAATCACCCTTGCCCTTGCCTCTGTGAAGCAAGCGCTCGAAACCCGGCATTCACACCCGACGGAGTCCGCATCGCAAAGAGACGCCAGGTCTTTGCGTATTGGCGCCTGTTCGTGGTGAAGTCACATGTACGCCCTATTCTCGCCAGCCCACACCGCCACGGCTGCCGCCACGTTGGCGCGCGCCATATTCGCGCTAAGATAAGGCTGACACTGACGCTATCTGTGGATCCAAAATCCTTCCTGGCCCAGAAAAAAAAGTTCATCTGGATAAATGGTTTCGCAACTGGCGGGGCGTTTCTGCGCAGTTCGTGATAACATCCAAGGTGTCGCATAGGCAGTCTTGCGTGTCCTTTCTTGACAGCTTCCTCTCTCTCAACATCAGCTGCAAGCATGGCTTCAGTGTACAAGTCGCTGTCGAAGGCCAATGGCGACAAGGCGGAGGGCTCTGGCGCCCCTGTTCGCAAGAACAGACAGAGGGTCCTGATTCTTTCCTCTCGCGGTGTCACATACAGGTAGGCCTTTCCTTTCCCAGTCGATCGCTTTGGTTCTCTCGGGAGATCACTGCTAATTGCACTACTCACCTCAGGCATCGGCATCTGCTCAACGACCTGGCCTCCCTGCTACCTCACAGCCGAAAAGACACCAAATTCGATTCCAAGTCCAAACTGTGGCTCCTCAATGAGAATGCGCTTCTTCAGAACTGCAACAACATCATGTTCTTCGAGGCGCGAAAGGGAAAGGACCTTTACATGCACCTATCCTCTAGCCCGAATGGTCCTACGTGTAAATTCCACGTGCAGAACCGTAAGTACAATGCCCTGATGGTCAACCCTGATGGCCAGCTGATGCGCAGTCATTAATGCGCCTCCTAGTACACACCATGGACGAATTAAACTTTGTGGGCAACTGTTTGAAGGGATCCCGGCCAATTCTTAGCTTCGATGCCGCGTTCGACAAGGAGCCGCATCTCCGAGTTGTCAAGAATCTCTTTACGAGGATATTTGGGGTTCCAGAGGGTACTCGAAGGTCGAAGCCATTCATTGACCATGTGATGGGCTTCACCGTGGCCGATAACAAGATCTGGGTCCGGAACTACCAGGTCAGCGAGGCCGAGCCGACAGAGAAAGATAACGGGTCCGAGGGAGAGCTAAAGTCGAGTCACCGAGCCAAGAGCAAGGAAACGGAGAT
The DNA here is from genome assembly GCF_004353045.1 of Thyridium curvatum. Lineage (NCBI taxonomy): Eukaryota > Fungi > Ascomycota > Sordariomycetes > Thyridiales > Thyridiaceae > Thyridium > Thyridium curvatum. The sequence continues at coordinate 146,334 of NW_022156821.1, read as the reverse complement.
CAACCTCGTCGAGATAGGTCCTCGATTCACACTCAGTATTGTGGTCATTCAAGAGTCGTCCTTCGGAGGCCCCATCATCTACTCCAACAAGATGTTTGTATCGCCGAATCAAGTACGTGCCGATCTGCGGAGGGCAAAGGCTGGACGGCATAATGTCCGTGCCGAGAAGCAGTTCGAGAGGCTGTCAAAGAAGGGCGAGCTAGGGCTGAGGACTGATGTGCGTCAAAAGCGGAAGAGCAGTGGCCTGGATACTGGTGAGCTGTTCTCATGAGGCGCTTGTGTGTTTCTAGATACCAATATTCCGGGAGTCAATGAAGGCGTTTATGAGTTTTGTCCTTTCACGCAGCTTCTACATTGTCGATTACGAACCTGCACTGTGATTGCCCAAGCGAGGCTAATCTTTCCAAGGGCCACGGTCTGGCTCTTGTCTTTAGATCTTGGTGAAGATATTACAAGACACCAATGACACGCCAGGAGCGGTTTAGCGCGGTGAAATCCCCCGGCCAATGCGGGCGACCCTGTTGCGATCAGTGCTGATCAGTCAACCGAGCAATCAAATCAAGCGGATTGATTAGCTTGGGCAGCCCCTGTCATCCGGGAGTACAGTTAATGCTGCCCCCGGCCTCATCTCGTCTCTCGCCAGGCCAGGGTGTAAGTCAAAACTTCGCGTCAAGCGTGAAGCAGGGGGCCGTGTTCTCTTCTTCTTTTTCTTCTCTTCTTTCTTCCTTCAACCACGATCAAAATGACTGCACACAGTACGCCCTTTGCGGCCCTCGCTTTTATTATGCGACACACCATGCAGACGATGCTTGACAACAGCATCTCTTGCGACGTTTTGAAAAGCCCCCCGAACGGTGGGGTGACGCCCATTTGAGGCCCTTAGAGAGCCTGCCGTCCCGTGTTGCTCACGGGGCGAAGGTGGAGGCGGTACGAGCTGGAAGAGCATCGTGCAACCTTCTCATTCTTCTCATATCTTCTTTGAAGGAGAGCAAGGGGAGCCGTTGAGTTTCGAACGGCATCAGAGGGCGGAAGTGAGGCCCTGTCGAGGATCGGCGCTTGATACAAGACCATCGGGGTTCCTGATCTCGTGCAATTTTACTCTCGAGCAATCCATCATCCTCCCCATCGAGTGATCGATGCCGCTCAGACGCCTGGAGCGATATCTAGCCTCGCCCAAAGTCAGCAGAGACAGATTGCGCCATTCATGTAGGTCAGGATCTTGTGTTATCGAAAGCTCTAGGCAACTGACTGAGAATAGCTGATACTCGTGTTTACTACGATCTTCATTCTCCATACAGAAAGCCAAAACATTGAAGTTTTGGTCCATTCACAACCAAATCCAACGAGGGGGGAAAAGGCTACTATCATGGCACTTGCAGCCTGCTTGTCACCAACACTCGGGCCTCTTCTTCGCGAGAGGGAGCGGGCCCGGGGCTTCATTGATGCCATGCCTGTCAAGCAGACTCATCACGCATCCACTGGCTCAGTCGCCACAAGTCAGATCTCGCTTGCCGGCACATCGACTAAAGCTTTGGAGCATGTCCCGGCTGAGGTCTTTGTGGAGATATACAAGTGTCTTGACCTGAGCTCAGCTTTGAATCTAGCAGCAACTGGAAGGAGATGTGCTGCCATCTTCAAATCGCACAGGCCATACATCGTCCTTGAAGCGATCAAGGAGGACTTCGGCCCTGTTGAGGAGCTTCTGCAGCTGGTTGTCTTGACACCCTCTGACCTGCGAACACCCTGGGGCACGTGGCTGAACAAGCCGCTCCGGAGGCATAAGAGAATCTTGTGTGAGGGAGGGACTTTGCCGGAAGGCTGGCCAGCCTTACAAGGGCGGCTTCTGTATGAACAGATCCAGCTGGAAGACAAGCATGTGGAAAAGCTTCTCTCCATCTGTAAAGTTGTCAAGGGATGGGAAAGGATCTATCCCCAGTACCGCTTCCATGACGTTCCCATGTCGAAACGGAGCCTTACTGCGACCGAGAATGAGAGGTTACGCCGTGCCCTTTATGCCTGGATGCGCTATGCATTCTACTTCCACGGCGATCTACCGCGTCCGCTTCCCTACATTGCCTCGGGAACGGATGTACGTGTCAACCAGCTGCGATGCTTGTCCAATAGACGACTCCGGGAATTGCAAGATCTCTGGATGACGGTCCAAGACATCATCGAGCTGAAGCTCTGCCCGTCCATTGAGACAATCCAAGTGAACACGGTGAGTTTTTTTTTTTTCTTTTCCCTTCCCTTTTTCTGTTTCTTTCTTTATTACAGTGCCGTTCCTGATGCCCATTTGCTAAACTACCTCAGGACTTCGAGTTGACAAGAACGGAAGCCTCGCGGATCGGCTGGGGTGATGGGCAAGAAAACCAGAAAGTCATCGCCACAATGAGCAAGCTCAGCCCTGCAGAGCTGCTGTTTTATGTTGACAACTCACACAAATACACCAAGAAGCGACTCATTCAGGAGATCCGTGCCAAGCATCCGTCGTTCGAATCGGACACCGAGACACTGGGCATTGCGCTCTCGTGCGTCTACTCAGAACGCTACGACACAATTGTGGCCGAGTATGGAGCGCCGCACCACGTAATGAGCTCCTTGTGGTTCCCCTCACGACCGCTGGGCGACTGCTGCGGGGGGATCTTGGATATGGACGAGCCGGAGCTCGAGGCGACCTCTGCACAGTTGAAGGAGATGGATGGGTTGAAGCTCGCTTGGAGAGCCGAGGATCCCACGCGGGATGTCAGGGAGGAGGTGCCGACTGGACTTTTGGATATCTAAAGAGCGGATGGACTACTACCATTCATGTACCCTGGTACTCTAATCAGTTGTAACTCTGCAATTGGGGATTTGTGATGTTGGCCTGCGGGGCATCGAGAGAAGTTGTCTTCCGTGCCACAAACCTGTCTGCTGAGACTGGTGTATATAGATGTAATATGAATATTAATACATGTTGACCCGAGCCAGCGCGTGATAGATCCATGGGATGTACTTAGACGGGAGGGTCGTCGGCGCGCATCAAGCTCTCCATCTCACAAGGTGGGAAATTAACTTCTTACATGAGATATGACAATAACTACATGTGCTTTCTATTGACGTGGCCCGGATGGTCCAGACAAACACGCACAGCTTTATGATACTTCCCTTGTTGTGCTTGCAACTTGGGCTGGCGGGCTGTTTCTTTGATCACACCTGGGGCCCCGTTGGTGGTGGTGGCACTGGCATTAACTATTACAGCGCTTGGCTGGCAGCAAGCCTGGGGCGCCTGGCTCACTGAGGTGGCCCACTGGCTCACGGGACTAGCAGGAACCCCAGCCACTAAGATTGCTGCTGCCAATCACCTTACATTTCGCGGGACATCAAGGAACCTGACCTTGAAATTCAATTCGTTCCATCCACTCACTCTCCTTGTGCTGTATTAGCTCTCACAACGTCCTTCCAGCGCCCAAAAGACATTTGAGACATCCTCTCTACTGCAGCCCTAGATTCTCAGCCCTTCTCCCGAAGCTCATTATCGTTTCTATCCTGGCGACACCTTCGCGCCTCGAGCCTAGGCCTGACTCAGTCACGGCCCTTGGTGAACTGCGTCTGTTGCATGAGCGGGACGGGACCATCTCTCACTCACAGCGTCTCTACACATATTCTTGAGCACGCTCACACTTCGTTCCTCGAGCCGTCGGTGAGTACCTATCTTCATTTCCAATCATATAAATACCCATGATGTCACGCAAATGCACGCCACACGTCGTCTTGTGATTCAAATCTGAGATATCACCACACCCAGTTGTCAAGATGCGAAAGGGCGCATTAAGAAAGACAGGAAGCTTTGTACAATACACGGCTTCTTGTACAAGCTCTCTGATTCGGTTTCCCCGCCTTCATGCTCTTCGGAACAAAACAGACTGACGACAAGCTTCAGATCAGTTATCCTCATGTCATCTACCTATTGTCGGCGATTTGATCAACACAGCTTTTAGCATTCCAGGCTGGTCATATCGCGACGATGGAGGACGCCGACAATGATGTTGTCATGAGTGGCGGTCACCACGATCAGGCTGAAGCTCCGGCGACCAACGGCGTTGGCCACGGAGAGAACAGCGGCCAAGGCTTCAATGACCTATCCAACGATGGGACGAGCTCCATGGGTGACTCGGAGGACGAGTTGCTAGAGCAGTCAGGCTATCCACTGGCGTTCAAGAGGAGAGGGCTCCTGCCCACTGGCTGTTGCTACGATGACCGCATGAAATTGCATGCAAACGCGGACTTTGGACCAAATCCGCACCACCCAGAAGACCCCGCTCGTATCGAAGAGATAATGAAGACGTTCAAGAAAGCCGGCCTCGTCTATACCGGCTCCGAAGCCGACCTTGTCGATATCGTCTCGACGAGCCCGACTAGGTATATGTGGCGGATAGCTGCCCGTGAAGCAACGCAGGACGAGATTCTCCTCGTTCACAAGCCGTCACACTTCTTCTGGGTGGAGCAGCTGTCAACAATGCCGACTCACGAATTGCGCGTGCTGAGCAAGGAAAAGGACCAGGGGCGCGATTCGTTGTACGTTGGGAGCATGACGTACGAAGCGTCCCTCATCTCTGCTGGCGGCGCCATCGAAACGTGCAAGGCGGTGGTGAATGGCACGGTCAAGAATGCATTTGCCATCATCAGGCCCCCTGGCCACCATGCTGAGTGGGACACGCCGATGGGGTTCTGCCTCTTCAACAACGTGCCCATTGCCACCAGGATCTGTCAGCAGGAGTACCCGGATCTGTGCCGCAAGGTGCTGATACTGGACTGGGATGTGCACCATGGCAACGGGATCCAAAACATCTTCTACGAGGATCCCAATGTTCTCTACATCTCGCTCCACGTCTACCAAGATGGAAGCTTCTATCCCGGGAAGCCCGATAACCCCATGACCCCCGATGGTGGGCCTGAGCACTGCGGCGCAGGTCCCGGTCTTGGTAAGAACATCAACATTCCCTGGCACGACCAAGGCATGGGTGACGGGGAGTACCTAGCTGCCTTCCAGAAGATTGTCATGCCCATTGCAAACGAGTTCAACCCGGACCTGGTTATCATCTCGGCAGGGTTCGATGCTGCCGCTGGCGACGAGCTTGGTGGCTGCTTTGTCACGCCGGCCTGTTATGCGCACATGACCCACATGCTCATGTCGCTCGCTGGCGGCAAGGTCGCGGTCTGCCTTGAGGGCGGCTACAATCTGCATGCCATCTCAAACTCGGCCCTGGCTGTTGCTCGGACGCTTATGGGCGAGCCGCCACCAAAGATGGAGATGCCCAAGCTCAACAAGGACGCGGCAAAGCTACTGGCCAAGGTGCAGGCATATCAGGCTCCGTTCTGGGACTGCATGAGGCCGGGCATCGTCGATGTCCAGGACATACAGAACGCTGGCGGTGTACGGCTTCACGATGTGATACGATTAGCGCAACGGCAACGACTTTCTGAAAAGCATGGCATGATACCTCTTTTCATACAGAGGGAAACACTGTTCAAAACCTTTGAGAATCAAGTCCTCGTTACGCAAGACCTCCACAACGCCAAGAGGATCATCGTCCTCATCCACGATCCGTAAGTACTGCCTTGGTGTGGAAGCGTTCTTTGATCCTGGTACTGACGTAGTTTCTCCCCCCCCCCCCCCAAGGCCCGAGCTTGTAGCGCAGCCTGATCCTTTGGACAATAGTCTGGATGCTCACAATACCTGGATGGTAAGGCGCCTCGGAAAGCTACAGTTTTCTCGCTAATCGCTAACCGCTCGTCCAGGCTGACGGAGTGTCGCAATACATTGACTGGGCCGTGCGTAAGGGCTTCGGTGTCGTCGATGTCAACGTACCTCACTATATCACGCATCCAGAGGTAGGTTCCTGATTCCTGTCCGTCAGACATTGTGCAACTGACCGACTGAAATTTCGTAGGATGTGGACCCGTTCACGCCAAGGGCCGACGAACGCGCTCTGCAGGCCCAGATTCAGGAGCTGATATGCTACATCTGGGACAACTACTTGCAAATTTCGGAGCATCACGAGGATATTTTCCTGATTGGCGTAGGAAGTGCATACCTGGGCGTCAAGGTCCTGCTAATCAATCGAGGTAAGTGATGAGTGGCTTTTGCTGTCTAGCTTGGCAACCAACATGCGATGCTGACTGGCGCACGACACAGATTGCAAATCCCATATCTCGGGCGTCGTCAACTTTGTCACGGGCAACCTGAGACCTGTCAAGAGTGACATCGACGAGAACCTGTCTTCCTGGTACAAGGAAAACTCTCGCATCTATGTGGCCAACGACCACGCGTGCTGGTCCGACCCGGATCTCAACCGCAAGGTCAACAAGAGGCGGTTCGGTGCGGTTCTACGGAGCCCTGCGACAGGCCTCAGCGGCATGATGAAGGAGCATGCTCAAGAGGCACAGGAATGGATTCTCAACAGGGTTGGGGAGGAAGCAGGTGACACGACAGAAGAAGAAAAGGCGGCCTAGTGGACGGAAGAGGAAGGGGGGCCATCCATTGCTTGATCTGGCGAGCAAGGAGCTGGAGTTTGGAGTAGGGATTTTTGATTGCCCCTGCATCATGCTGGGTATTTGATGGACAGGAGTTGATTGATGTCTTGTGAGATTCTGTCTCTATACCCGCACCAAGACCTCGACCGGTAGATAAATATACCCAGCAGATTGTTGTGGTGACCCTATCTGTTTTCATTTCTTTTTCTTTTTCTGCTGGCGTACGCCTCCATGCTCTCATTTCTGTTGAAGGCAAGTGAAGCAGTATTGAGCCGAGCCCGGATACTGGCCGGCTAGTGTCCGAAGGGTGTGCAAATAGAGCGACAAGTAGTTAATTAGTAGACTACCCTAGTTACAAGTACCTGCACCCACTGTAGGTAGTTACCACTTCATTGGCTGTGGAGCCTGGCTGCTCTAGGTGGAGACATCCATGCTTATCGATAAGGAATTAGGGAGGATCTGGCGCATGACAATACATGTAAAAGTTTAGGATCTTGATGAGCACACTCTCACTTTGACCTCACCCATCAAGCAAGGCGCGTCGTGACCCAAAGACCCCCCCCCAGAGATAAGATGGATCGTGAAAGAAGTAGAAGGTAAGTCGCTCGTTTGCGTCCCAATGCTTTTCTATCCAATCCATCTGCCACCCTCCCCCACCTACACCACCCCCATAGCATCAAAACAACGACAACTCTCCTTCCTTTCTTCCTCTTCCAACGTCGTAACATCGCAACCTCGCAATATCGCAACCCGCCAGGATCTCCAGCTCTCTACTATATTTCCTCATTCTTCGAAAAAAAAAAAAAACCACCGACCGCTGCAGTCGCTCTGTCATGCCAAGAGCTCTTCAGCTCCTGCATCTCTCCCTCAGCGACAACTGTGGGAGATATGTGATTTGCATTCGCCAGGCGAGACCCAACAATGCCCGCCTCGGGAGCACCCATGTCCACTCTTCCATCCTCTTGCGAATATCCCGACCAGATCAGCCATGACAAAACCTTGCGTCCCACTGCCGCGAGCCAACGCAGGCTCCTCCCGACCCGACCCCCCCACTCCCAGGCCTCACACCAGCGTCCTCTGAGACAGTCCGTCTCTCCCAAGCCGTCCAAGAAGCTGCAACGCCTCCTCGACAAGCGGCCTTGTCTACAAAGTCAACCTGCTACTCCTGCCGCCAGGGACAGCCAAATACAAGAGGAGATTGATCATCCCAATGGTCATCGCTCCTATGGCGCCTCGCCTACATCCATCTGGAGGGCCGAAGCCTACGACGAGCTTGTCAGGAGTCGCACCCCGCAGCCCCTCGGTAATGAGCACCAGACCATTCTCAACTATGTCAGGCACCGACGAGAAGTCAATATGGGTCTTGTACCTGACGACGAGGATACGTCTGCAGTCAACGAGTCGATCGAGCATCCTGATGGCGCCGCTCCAAGGCCTGACTTGGCATTGAGGCAGGTCGAGGAACCTGAAATCGACTTCTCGGGCATTGTCTCCATTGAGGATGTGCGCAATCGTTATATAGAGTTCACCAAGCAAGAGTTGGCGCATCATGAGCTCCTTCTTCACAACCTGTCAATCGAGGAGTTTCGATTCATCACAGGCATGAGTGGGAGGCATCGTGACTCCTGGGCTAGAGCTCTCACCAAATCTGTGCTCTACCTGGGCAAGATCATGTTGGCGAGGCGGGCGTGCGGAAGCCGCCGTCTGAGATCCCAAGAGGAGACGCGAAAGAACAACCCTGGTCCGACACCCCTTCGCGAGTGCACATATGCAGACCCCGATACTTCTGAGGATACCACCGAGTCAGACGATGCCAGGGTGGCACGGAAGCGGAAGCGCGAAACGGATCCCGACGCATCAGAACCCGAGGAACTCCTGTGTCAAAGGCCGCCAAAGGAGAGGCGCTGCATGAGCCCTCGGACAGTGCCGCAGGATGCTCATTTTGCCGACGCTTGCGAAGAATCGGAGATACTGCTACTCAGCCCAGCACCGCTGCCCAGCTGCAACGACATGTCGACCGATCAGCTCATTGACAGGTTCTACGATCTTGTGTCTGAGCAGGACATAGACATCCAGGCTGTGATGGGCCTCAACCCTGACGAGCCATTGAAGGCAATCTCGCCTCTTCGATACCAGGCCACGTCAAGCCCGGCCCGTCATACCGCCCCAGCCCCTTTGGATGTTTGCGACGAAGCAATTGGCAACGCCCCTCGTGACGACCGTCTCAATGCTTCTAGTGGAGCAACTACGAGGGGCTGTCCCTCTTTTACCTAGTGGTTGCCCAGCGTTTATCATTCAGATCAATTTGGTCTTGTCTTGAATTGTATTTGTATATTTCTTTGCTTTTGTCGCACGATAACGTAGCACAGTGGATGGATAACTTGGTGTCACAAGGCTTGCCACAGCTACTGATCACGATTCAACCAGATATGACGACGGCGAAGTCACTAGATATGGCGCGGGCGAGTCATATCGACCCTTCAATCGAGACCGCTCGCCGCGCAGGGCGAGGAGCCCGCCACCGAGAGAACATGACCGCGCACGAGACAGAGACAGGGATCGAGATCGACCTCGTTCACCTATAGGAGGCAGTGATTGCTACGTTCCTGGGAGATCGCCGAGGCGCCGGTCGCGAAGCAACGACCGATTCCAGAATCGCGATAGGTCTCGGGATAGGGGGGAGCGGTGGCGGCGAGACCGAAGCCGCAGTCGCGTTCGAAGCCCTATTAGGCGGCCTTCGCCACGACGAAGTCCGCGCCGCAGCCCTAGACGTAGTCCCCGACGTTCACCAGCACGTTATACTTCGCCAAGACGAGACGATCGAGATGGTAGGAATGACCGTGGGAGGTCACCGAGAAGAGATTTTGATTCACGTGACGCAAGGTGAGCAATGACCACCCTCAGCTCACTTACCACCCATCATCATCTTTCCTCTCCCCTGAGACAAGATCCCATAGTCCCACTAACCTCTCGCCTTCATCACCAGAAGGCGGTCACGTTCACCCTACGACAGGGATCGCGGACATCGCGCACGAAGTCCACCGATGAGGCCGCGCTCTCCGCCAGCTGGCCCAAGGTCATATCGACCGCGGTCTCGTAGTGTGGACCGCCGGGAAGACAGGCACGGCCCATATCGACGTCCGACCCCTCCTCGAGAGTCGAATATATCATCTGCAATCACGTCACGATCGGCTTCAGGCAGATCATCTCCGCGCCCCGGCTCTGTCCGCGGGCGCTCTCGCCCAGTATCACCCAACACTCGCTCACCTCTCCCACCAGCTGTACGTGAAACGCCTCGCACCGCAGCACATTCTGAGGTCTCTACCCCGCAAGTTCGTTCACCCCCCCGCGGGCCTGCAGCTCTGAGGGCGCCGACAGGGCCCAGCGCATCAAGAAACTTCACCGCTCCTGCGGGATCTCCGGCCGCACAGACTTCCAGAGCATCGGCTGCCACACCCTCTGGAACACCAAGTCGCTCCTCCGCGACCAGCCCAACAATCCCACCTTCCGGTCCTCGAGGTTACGTCGCACCCCGCGGCGGTGCGTATGGGCCCCGAGGCGGCCGAGGTGGTTGGTCGTCTGGCCCTCCACCACGGCACCCCAGCGGCAGCGGCCCATCCGCCTCCCCTCCTGTCCCACCCACCGGTCTCAGCGGCATTCCCACCGGTCCACGTGCCTCGTCCACGTCCTCTTCACCGGCCTTGTCCTCGAAGCCCTTCAACCCGCCCACCGGCCCCTCCTCCTCGTCGGGACCGCCGCCGGGACGCGGCGGCCAGCCGCTAGCCCAGCAGCTTATGTCGTCGATGCCCGTGATTGTCCCAGGCGGCCGCATCGACCCATCGCTGACGCCGCTGTCGACGGGCATCGTCAAGGAGCTCGAGCCGCATCATCGCCGGCTCCGGGAGGACGAGGAGCGCATACGGGAGGACCTGAGGAGCAAGGAAGAGAAGCTGCGGCGCAGCCTGTGGGTCTGGGACAAGATGGAGCGCGAGTCGGGTGCCTTCCTGCTCCGGAGCGACCTGAGCGAGAGGAGCCTTAAGAATATCGCAGGCGAGGGAATGGGTGGGGCTGCCTTTTAGGACCTGGACCGGTTGGACTGTGAGGTCCCTCTTCGTTGTTGGCGGGAAGGAAGCTCGCGTCTTCAAAAGAGGTTCTCTTTCAGTCTACTTGAGCGAATATATGATTCTGTGTACGGTAGACATCGATAGGAGCAAGCATGGCCAATCGATGATACGGACGACATGAGGGGAGCACGCGGTAGCGATGGTAGGACTGGGCGTCGCTGTAGTCATTCTCTGACTAGAGGATAGATTATTCATTACCCCGGTCGCCTTGCTTGATAGATGGAAAATGATGATGCCTTATGATCCCCGACTGTACACCATACATTTGCTTGGACACCACACAATGACAGGCACTGATCAAGAAACAATGCATCGATTTGCCCGTAAATAGGACCGTCATTGATTATTATTTTCTGCCTTGTTCTGGTACTTCTTCGCCCAATGATTTACGTCACAAAAAAAAGACTACCTTTGCTCAAAAAGGAAGCGAGAAGGGGTTGGCCAGTCCCCCACAGCAGCGCAGAATGCTGATATCTATCTAGCCCGATTCCATTTTCTTCCACCCACATGCTTTAACACGTGAAAGTGGTTTGCTTAGTTGGCACCGTCAACCTTGGCGATGTAGGCCAGGAGGTCAACGACACGGCGGGAGTAACCCCACTCGTTGTCGTACCACGAGACGAGCTTGACGAAGTTGGGGTTCAGCGAGATGCCGGCCTTGGCATCGAAGATGGAGGAGGCGGTGTTGCCGTTCAGGTCAGTCGAGACAACGTCGTCCTCGGTGTAAGCCAGGACGCCTAGACCCCCGAGATTGTTAGTTCCGAGTCATCAAACCACATTTTGTCATGACGGCTTCCGCGATTCAGCGACAGGGGGGCAACTTACCCTTGAGGGGGCCCTCGGCAGCCTCCTTGATGGCGGCCTTGATCTCGTCGTAGGAGGCGCCCTTCTCGAGGCGGCAGGTCAGGTCGACGACGGAGACGTTGGAGGTGGGCACACGCATGGACATGCCGGTGAGCTTGCCGTTGAGGGCGGGGATAACCTTGCCGACGGCCTTGGCGGCACCGGTGCTGCTGGGAATGATGTTCTGAGCAGCGGTGCGGCCACCACGCCAGTCCTTGGCCGAGGGGCCGTCGACGGTCTTCTGGGTGGCGGTGTAGGAGTGAATGGTGGTCATGAGACCCTCGACGATGCCGAACTTGTCGTTGATGACCTTGGCCAGGGGAGCCAGGCAGTTGGTGGTGCAAGAGGCGTTGGAGATGACGTCGGCCTTGCCGTCGTACGAGGACTCGTTGACGCCCATCACATACATGGGGGCATCGGCAGAGGGGGCCGAGATGACGACCTTCTTGGCACCGCCCTTGAGATGGGCGCTGGCCTTCTCGGTGGTGGTGAAGACACCGGTGGACTCAACGACGTAGTGAGCACCGCACTGGCCCCAGGGGATGTTGGCGGGGTCACGCTCGGTGAAGAACTTGATGTGCTTGCCGTTGACGGTGAGGCCGTCCGACTCGACCTTGATCTCGCCATCGAACTGGCCGTGGGTGGAGTCATACTTGAGCATGTACGCCTGGAGTGGGTGCAGGTCAGCCACCGAGAGCACATGATGATGCTAGGGTCGGGAGTGATGGATGGGACAACGTACAGCGTAGTGGGTCTCGATGAAAGGGTCGTTGACAGCGACAACCTCGACATCGCCGTGCTGGATGGCGTTGCGCAGGACAATGCGACCAATGCGGCCGAAACCGTTGATACCGACCTTGACAACCATTTTGGATGAGATCTAGAATGGTGGAATGTTTGGTTAGAAAGAAGGCTCAATGAAGAAAAGGTACGAGGGAGACGCGGTGGATTTATAAAGGACAAGGTGAAGAGTGGAAGAGGGGAGAAAAAAGCAAGAGTCATGAGTGGATGGGGGCGAGGAAAGATGTGAGGTGTTTTAACGGAAAGGGCGCAATTGGTCAACAAATCAGTCTGTATGACAAAAACAAAAGGACTGGGCTGGACTCTTGGGGATGCGCCATCGGTGCGGTGGATTTAGATTGGGTAACGTGGTTTTGGTTGCGCGATAAAAATTATTCTGATGCTGAGTGTGTGATGATAGCAGTGCAGGAGACAGACAGAAGGTCCGATTGACGGTGAGCCATCCCGCGGAGCCGCATGGGCTGTTTGGGAGGGGATTTCTGGGATTGGGGATTTGGAGCTGGAGCTGGAGCTGATGCTTTCGGCTCTGCTCTGCCAGTGCATGGATTTGTCATTTGGCCATTTTATGATATCCGGTCGGGACACGGAGAGTCATCCATCCTCTTTGGAGCTGGAGGATGCCGTCATTGGCCACCATGACAAAACAGTCGGACAGTCCGGAGACCGTTGCCTCTGGTAAGCTCCAGCTCCGTTTGATTCAGTATCCCGGATTCCAGATCTCAAACAGGGCCTGACATCTCTCTCTCTCTCTCTCTCTCTCTCTCTCTCGCGCACGCTCGCTCGGTCAGTCGAGCACAACCGGATAGCACCATGGCGGGGCAAGTTGTCGTTGAGTCGCGCGCACGAGCGATGGCGGGGTATTTTTTTCGAGAGGAAGAGAGAGAGGGAGGACATGGGGGAACGGATAACGCGATAAAGCTAACGAGGGAGGGGCTCGGGGGAGGTCACTTACTTGATCTGGACTGCGATGAAGCTTTGTTGAGGGGACAGACGATGTTTCGGTCAATTGATGATGAGCAAAGGACTATGAGGAGAGATCAGAAGAGAGAGGGGAGGACCAAAAGGGTGACGCAGCTGTGGCATGCGCTGTACATTAATACCGTCTGGTGAAAAAAAAGGTTGAGGGAGGGGTGGTGGGGGGCTCTCTCGAGGTTGCCCATCCAGAGGAGCTTTGGTGGGGTCGTGCTTGGCTGGAACCTGGGAAGGCACGGGCTGTCCACAGCAACAATCAGAACGGGACGCCAGCTTGCATCGCAGATTGCCGCCGGTGCTGCTCGGTCTGGTGGGGCAGCATCGTTGGAAGGTGTCAAACAAATTGCCCGGTGGTCTGATAAGCAGCGACTTGTTGAGTACAGGCAGTACGCGAGGACGGTACGAGGGTGGCGCTCGTGCATCTTTTACTGGCTGCGGCGCAGTCATTGACGACAGGTAGGAGGTAGCCACCACCACTACCAGCCGTCCAACCGTCCAACCGTTGTCGTCAGTCGTCAATGTCAGGTATATATCATGCCACTGCTTCAACGCCAGAGGCTAGCTGCTGGCCAAGCACATTGAGATTGACCAAGCCCAGCTCGATCCCTTTCCTTTTCCGTCCAGGGTTGACGGGCAACGCAGTTTGCCACAGTAGGTGGTATGCAATCCAACATTGGATGACCAGAACAGCAATGGCTGATAGTTTCAAGCCAGAGAGAGAGAGAGAGAGAGAGAGAGAGAGAGAGAGAGAGAGAGAGAGAGAGAGAGCCATGCTCACTCACGCATCTGGACTGAGCCGCCAGTCAAGGCTGTTCCAGCTCGCTCCAGCTCTCTCTCCCCTCGCCTGCCAGCAGCTGACAGCTGAAGACCCAGTGGGCCAATCACCAGTTGTGGTCCCTCGACAGAGCCTACTTGGTACCTAGGTACCTACAGGCGGAACTCTTGGGATACAGAGTTCATCATCGCCGAAACCCCATCGCCAGGCGACCTATATCGTGATCCCGACCGCAACAGATCTCTCTCGACCTCTTCAACGCCCTCCTCGCCTTGCTGTGTACCGCCCATGTACAGCACTAACTCGTCAGCCTCGTCGCCCCATGCCTAGAGGGCGCCGTCGGGGCCATCTTCCCCAGGTGAGCCAGTCCCGGGACCCCAGACCCTCTGCTAGCCGGGTGCACGAAAACCAGCGCCGGGTGAAGGCGGGCGGCAGCTCCTCTTCCACGGCAAACTCGGGCCACTGCGTTTTCGCCTTACCGAACCCACGAGAATGTCAGGGGTCCGCTGCCCGAGGACGACCGGAAACCCATACCGTCGTGCAAAAACATGCAAAAGAAGACATAAATGCCCAATCTCCTCGTCGGCCTTCTCGTCAACCGTTTACCTACCCGCTCCCCCCTTTTCCCGAACTGACCCGCTCGCGCCGCTCCGGCATGCGAGTCTCCAGTAAGGTCGGATGGTGGTGTCCATCAGATTGTTTCATCCTGCACATCCATGCTCCTCGGCCTATGGCAAGGTTCCGTCCAGATCTGCTCTGCCCGTTGTGTTATCGCTGGGGAAAAGAAGACGGCCCTTCTTCCTTCTCAATGATAAAAGAGTGGCCCCTCCCTCCTCTTGGCTCTCAAAAGCCCAAATAGCCTCTGCCTGGCACCCAGATCACGCCACGCTCGGCCCTTTGGTAGAGGCGACAATACCTCCATTGCCTGTGCAAATCATGATACATAACTGCATCTCGCATCCTGAATTACCTGATCTCGCCTGCAGCCCGTCTCCATCGTGGCGACACACGACAGGCCTTTCGGCGGCAAGGGGAGGGGGTTTCTGGCCAGGGCATGCGTGACATGCATTCCTTCTCTATTCCTCTATTCTTCCATTCCTCATCAACGAGTATTTCTGCGTTCGTAGTGCCATTGATCCCTAGTGGATTTGATCTGTCTTTTTGTTCTCAGGATATGACATCAGAATGTCCGGGCAACAGCGCCAGGCCATCAGCCCGGTACTGGTACCTATGTGGTAAGACATGCATAGTCGGTTCTTCCCTTGGGCCCCGACGCTTCTTTTGCCTTTTCCCATGCTTTCGGAAGGCTGCTAGAAATCCTGAGGGTCGGCCCAGGTACCGTTGTCAGATGCCGCCATGGACAACCTGCCACTGCGCATGTAGACGAGCCTGATCTGGTCCCCCCAGCACAACGTAGATAGTGCCCCTTCCGAAAGCCCCCATTTCTTGTTACCAAAGCCCTGGCCCCAGTTATCAGCTCCAGCCTTCTTGGAATACCCGATGATCTCGCCGCCCGACGGCCCCACAAAGAAGGCGTACCAGGTGTCCGTCCCGGGCAGGTAGCAAGCCGCGTGCCGGGCCCCGACATCCCATACCGAGCCAGGTGTCCCATCGATATCCTTGCCTGCTAGACAGTGGGCACGAGTTAGCACAGTTCCGCGCGTACGGGGCATCTGTCACACGCTTCGCGGCTCGGTTCACTCACGGCTCTTTCCGGGCCCAATCTTGTCCGTATACAGCACTTCGCGCAGCTTGGAGCTGAGCTTGGACACGAAGAGGAGATCAATCTCGCCCGTCTTGCGCTTGGCAGACGCACTGAGTGCGGACCGCGTCACCGCGGGGGCCTCGAGGGGCATCAGCGTCCAGGACCCGGCGTCCGGCCGGCCGTGGCCCACCAGGCACCAGACCGCACCGCCCCCTCCCTGGAAGAAGACTCGGAACTCTGCAGTGTCCTCCATAAGGACTGCTGCTAGCGCGCTGTCGGCGCTCACTCCCTTTTGTATCGTCGTGCTGATCGCCTCCTTGGCGATGACCTCGTTGTACGTCGTCGAACAAGCGCCTGCCCCCTTGGAGCACTCGAGCGTTGCCTGACAGATCATGGGCAGCATCGTCGAGTTGTCAGTCGATAAGTAAAACAGGTCCACCACGACCCCGGCGCTCGAAGACGACCTCATCGATGTCGCGGCCAAGGGCGTTCCCTGGTTCGGCGGGATCCGCAAGGAGGCCACCTTCTCTGCCTTGATCTTGTCGTCCCACATGAGCCGGTAGAGAACATGGGTCGTCGCGAGGTCCTGGTACAGGATTTGCAACGTGGCTGCCGTCGCATCATCGCCGACAGACGACCCGGCAGCTACGGAACGCCTGCTGGCCGGGAGGGGCGTGGACGGGTCCAGGGGAGATGCGGTCGAGCTTGGTGCCGGCGTGTCGCTGTTGGGCGACGTCGCTTTCCTGCTGCCGAGGACACCGCCGACTACTGCGCCCACGATGATGAGAACAAGTGCCACAGCGACCAGCGCCCAGAAAGTTCTCCTCCTCAGCCCGCAGACCGTCTTGCGTTCAGGCTTGGTCACCACTTCGAGGCCCGGTGCTAGATCTGCGCCACCGCCCTCGGCGACGGCGGGAGTGAAGGGGCTGGCGTTGGCATCCTTGTATGGACTTGGCGTGGTGCCGGGCAGGCTGTATTTCTCTTGAGAGTTTTGGAAGTATTCGGCCGCCTGCGGATGAGCCGCTACCTCGGGCAGGTTGGCCTCGGCGGTTGTGTGCACTGGTATCGGATACCTCTCATCATCTCGCTGCATTGCCGCGGCCACAGCTCCAAGGCGTATCTGAGTGTCTCGTGTCGGTAAGCCACTCACAGGTCAAGCATGTTGTTGCACGAAGCCTTTCTTGCCGATTTGCTTTCAACACGCGGGACTGGTCCTCTGGCATATGGTCTCCCCGAGCATCCCAAAATGGAGCAGTGAGCGGACAGGAACAGGTTTTACATCAGCTGGGAGCAACAACCCCCCGCTGCCCCTGGGAACCCGGGGTGGTATATAAGTTGGTAGGATACATCCCTGTGCTACCACCACCCACTCAGCCCAAGTGGATACACGGAGACAGACCTGTGATATCACCCGCAGATGGGAGGCGGGATCGCAGACATATTCTTGACGTGGGACACATCTGGACACACAAGTGCCGTTCTAGAATAGCGGAATGTTGCTCATCCACGAGGTCGAGACTCGAAACAGACGGCGAAGGCTACTCCAAAAAGAACGACCCAGCCGCCGACCCAGAGCTCAAGGGGCGCCATAAGCTGGCGAGAGGATTTGCATCGCCCGAGTGGCTGAGAGGCCCAAGGTATTTTGGTTCCTGTTCACCAGGGGCAAATTTAGCAAGAATGGCACGCCGAACGAATCACCAGGTAAGCACCAGCTCACAGATGAGCGTGGGTGGCCCCTCGGTGTTTCTGGGGCCAAAATCCAAACGAATGAACCGCCGTGAGACCCCCCTTGTCCAGCTGGAGTGCTAAATTGTCCCGGGCTGTGGCCCGTCAACCGTCTGCAGTCACTCACTGCCGCACTCTGGGCAAGTCCGGGCGGTCGGCTGTGTAAAAGGGGAGGGATCTACGGGCTCACTCCCCCACCAGTCTCCCGTGCCGGATCATCGGTTACTCTTGTTTTGGCCATCATCGTAGGGCAGCGAACGAGCGTGGACCTGCAGATCAATTTCTTCGAGATTCCAATACAAGTGTTTAGTCGATTGAGGATATCAAGATCCAGTCAATCTCTGGGGTCTCTGGTCATACAAAAGACGGCCTTCCCGACGGTTTGGTGCCGTCATTTGGCAAACCCTGAAAAGGATCGACATCCAAAAGAATCGAGCGTCAGACAGGACAATTGGCATGCTGACCTCGCTGCTAAGCAGGGGTCACAATGGTTGACGATAGGTTGTCACATAGTGTATCAAAGGCTACCGACGGAGACCTTTGCTGACCACCGCACGAATGATCATCCCGCCTAAAGATTGGTGGGTTTGATGTTTGGTCAAGTACTCCCAGGTAACTATATTGAGTATCACTTGCTCGCTGTACAACCTGCCCTTCTGGAGAGGCAACGTTTCTTTCCATTTGAGGAGCACCCAATGAGGTCATACAGCGCATTCGCTCGAGGGTGGCGGAGTGTGCGCTGAGCTCGTCAAATCGTGTACGGAGTACGGCACAGCGTACAGAAGCGCTGGTGCTGCGCACGGCCAAGGATATCAAAGTGTGGAACGCCGTCCTGCTGTCTCTGCTGGTCTGCGACGCGACCTCCATGTCAACGGGACTTCTCTCTCTATGGGTATCCCTCCCTTCTTGAACCCAAACACTGGGGAGACCCAAGGACTGCATGTACGCGTTTGTGTTGATTGGTATGATGTTTGTGAGCCTGGCCTTCTTGTTTGAGGTAGGCTTTCCGAAGCCAGGCGAGAGCAAGAGAAGGGCTTGGGGACGCGGAGCGCCGGGTTTGTGGACAGTCTTGAGACTCGGGCCTTGGGGGAAGACTACAGCGAACCAGGAGGAGTGAAATTATTACACAGCAGCAGGTCTGCCCATACGTTTGTCTCGACCACAGTTTTCTCAGACATCATCGGCAATGCCCAACACCACTTTCCCCCTTACATGTCCGCTGTGTGCCTTTGCAAAAGCCTGTTCAAACTCGTCGAATGGGTAAACGGAATCGATGGCCGTCTTAAGCTTCCCTGCCTCGATGAACTGTGTGATCCTCCCCAGCTGACCGCTGTTCGCTTCCACGATGAACCAGAGCGTCCTCACGCCCTCGGCCACCCCGGATGCCGGACGCTTCGCCTCGGCCGGCTCCGCGACGCTGATAACCACGCCGTGCGACTTGGCGAGCTTCCACGCCTCGGCCAGCGTCCCCCCGCCCACGCAGTCGAGCACCAGGTCGAACCTCTCGTCCCCCAGCGCCGCGAGGTAGCCCGGCCCGGCGCGGTAGTCCAGCACCTCGTGCGCCCCGAGGCCCCTCACAAAGTCGACGTTGGTGGTCCCGCAGGTCCCGACGACGCGCCCGACGCCCGCCAGGCGGGCGAGCTGGACGGCAAACATGCCAACTCCGCCCGCCGCGGCCGTGACGAGCACGCTCTTTCCCTGGGTGCCCGGCGCCCCCGTGCCGCTGCTTGGCGCCGGCGCCGGCTCGCCGAACCCGCCGTGTACAAAGAGGGCCTGCCACGCCGTCAGCGCCGACAGTGGCACCGCAGCGGCCTCGGCCGGGTTTATGCCGCGGGGCATGAGGCCCAGCTCGCCCGTCAGCGCGATAGAGTAGGTCCTCGCGCTGCCCTGGCGCTCGAAAGCGGTCCGCGCGTAGACCTTCGAACCGACGGGGAAGGGCGACTCGGGCGGCGCGACGGCGACCGTGCCGGCCATGTCGTAGCCCGGCACGGGGTCGGCTGGCTGGCGCGGCTGGGGCCAGCGCAGCTCGCCGTTGGTGATGGCCACGGCGTGGACGCGGATGAGGTGCTCCTCTGGACCCGCGGGGACGGGGACGGGCAGCGTCTCGAGCGCGAGCGCCTTGTTGTTGTTATTGGACGGCCTGTGCGTCACAGCTAGCATTGATGATGGAATCGACGCCGCCATCTTGTGGGTTTTGGTACTACTTGTGTGTATTTTTATGTTGAGAAGGATGATGGAGGGGTTCTCGAGTGAGATGCATGATGCGTCATGTCTGTTACACCATGTATAACACAATATCCCAAGCCTGCCACTTGTCTGTTAGCCTCACAAATCACACTAATATACAGTCACCTGCCAGCATGCAACTCATGACTGGCGACTTAGTCAAGGAAACGAACAGTTGCAAAGGTGTGACTAACATTCTTGTAAGCAGAAAGTCGAGTCCCTTAATCAGCCGGCGGGTCCGGCGCCGTAGCGGGTCGTCCCGGCTCGGGTCCTACCTGGAGATAACGGATTGGGATACTAGGTATCTATTCTTGAACGGCTCTGCTCGGAATCAAACCGATTTCGACAGATTTGATGCACTCTTCTTCTAAGTCGTACACGTGGAGGGATGTACGTACCGCCCTCCCGCGTCCTCGACGAAGCCTAGAGTCCTGTCGTCTGTCACGATGTAGGAGGAGATGTCCAGACTGTATTACAACTCATGTCTCGACATGGGCTGCCGGGGTGAACAGCCGAAAACACTTTGCCAGGTCAAAGCTGGAGATGATTTATGATTCAACGCATATATATACATATGTACATCCAAGAGGGGAACATCGGCTCATGACTGTCGAATGCGGGCTGAACTGTTCGACCCGTATATCAGACCTAGTCGTAGGACAGCCGACCACCCGACTCGCCTCTCTCCAGCAGCCTGTCCGTCTCGCGGGCCTTGCTCTCTGCGTCGGGGTATAGCACGTAGTGCTGGAGAATGAAGATGACGTCGTAAAACATGGAGACGTTGCCCAGCGCAAACTTGACAGGGTTGCCCGTGACGCCGGACCAGTCCCCTTGCAGGTAGCTGTCGATGCCGAGCTGGGCAATGCTCAGGACGCCTCCCGAGAAGTCGAGCAGGATCTGGACGATGCTCCAGCCCTGGGTGCTCTTGTTGCGGTAGTTTGTCAGGATCTGCGGCGTGTACTTGATGACGGTGATGATGAGTTTAACGTAGGAGATGGCATAGACGGCGTCGAGCCACGCCCAGCCCGTGGCCGCCGGGTCGGATCCGGGCGGGGCCGAACTGGTGTCCTGCGCGCCGGCGACGAGGAATATGACGCCTAGGACGCCGGTGACACAGCCAAGGGCGACGCCGAGGATGAAGCGCGAGGGCCGGCGGCCGAGGGCGGGAGCAAAGCCCCACAGGCCCGGCAGGTATTGCGATACGATGATGATGCAGAGGATCAAAGCATGCCCGGCAAAGACGACATCGTTGAACTGGACGGCCGGGGGGAGGCCGTGGTGGCGCGCAGCATACTGGGCGCGGATGACGGGCGAGTAGAAGAGCGCGCAGTTGGAAACGAAGTAGGCGATGAAGCCCAGGGTATTAATGAAAGGAAAGTCGACAGTGGTGCCAGAGGTAGTACCGCGCCTGTAATTTAGGACGGGCTGCGGATAAAAGGAGAGGGACCAGCAGATGGTGTAGATCCAGCCAAAGATGGCGGAGATCACGGTGAGGAATGACATGCCGCCGTCCTGCCTGTCTCCGGAGTTCCGGAATGAGCGACGAGGAATGAAACCCCCGGGCCGGTGCGCTTGTACGCCGCGATCCGGGGCTGCGCCGTATGTAGTCTATGGATTTCCTGGTTCCTCGGTGCACCCGCTGAGCAAAGCTTGACTTGGAAACTCTCGGTTGCAGGATGCAGGACGCAGGTTTCCACAATGCCGACAGACACACAGACAGACAGAAAACGGGGAGCGAAAATAACCTGCAGGGGAAAGGAGACAAAAAGGACCTTGCAGCAAGCGAATGGATTAGGTACAAAGGCAAAAAGACTACCCCCGTGGAGGTTAGGCGAGTGGGTAGCGCTTGACGGGATGACCTATGACGGCATCCTACGGCCTCCTGACTCCTGTGTCTACAGCACGTTGAGATCATTTGATAGCGGCCAGAGATAGCGCGTGAGGCACTACCCCGGTGACCCCCCCCCCCCCCCCCCCCCCCCCAAACCCCCCCCCCCCCCCCCCCCCCTGCTCTCGAGCAACCTGTGGGGGAGACAGTCCCTTGCCGAGAGCATTTCCATGATCTGCAGTCTCTGTGTGGAATCCGTGGGAAAAGACCTCCCTACGTAAGGACGCGTTGGCGATGCGATAGAGGGCCGCAATCAACATAGAAGAGGGTCATTTGACAGACGGCTTTGGGCCAACTGAGCTCGAGACCTTTCGATCTCTCCAATGGCATGGTCTTGACCGTTGAAGCCCTGGGCGGCGGACAGTCCATTTGCCGCCATCACCGGGCAAGCCATGAGTTTGCCCTGTCCACAGCTCGCTCATTGGCCAGACGCAACGAACATTGGACGCCGCTGGATCTCGTCTCGTCTGGTCGTGTCTGAAGAACGCAAACGGCCCCATCTCACTAAAAGAGGACGTTTCTCCACCCAGTGGCCTCAGCGCCGTGATTCGCTTCTCGCTAGCGCTACTCCAAGCGCTGCAGCAAGCCGACGATGGATCAGTTGAAGACCTGCCATCAGCCAGACCCTTAATTATTTCCTGCACTGCACCCGAGCCATTGAACCATCGCTCTTGGGTGGCTAGTTCTTCCAGATCGAGAATGGGACCAGGCGCCTCTGCTAGAGCTACCTTGCTCTCAAGCTTACTCCAAACTGATCCCAAGTAGCGACGGTCTGCAATGGTTTTGCCTCCTCTCGCGCGTGTAGGTCCGTATCTCTCCCCTCTGGTCTACTTCCATATTGGTCTGGCATCTTCCGAGCCGCCATGTGACGCGGTCTTGTGCTCCAGATGCCCACTGCGATGGCCTGACTGACGCACATTCTTCAGCCGCCAAACGCTCCTCCCCTGCCCTCCTACACTTCCCGAGGAGGCGAACGAACATAGGATCCCAGGAATTTTATGCCGTCGAGTCTGGACTGCGGAGAGAAAGGTGCGTGCTGAACAACAAAAGTACCTGCAAGAAGTAACCAGACGAGATGTATCTTCTCGGTACATTGGCTCTGTTCTGTATCCTTCCTGTGGATCTCGATGTCTGTTACGGCGGAGCAAGCACAAGGTGCAACGATATGGCTGTGTCTTGTTGCCGGGGTCGGTGCTCTAGCGTGCCGCCATGGGAAGTTGGCCCTTCCGTGGTCCTCCGTCAAGCGAACCTCGCCCTTGTGCTAATCTCCGCCCGTAGTTCTTCTCATACTGGAGAGGCTGTGCTCTCTTCCTTGAAACTCATGACCGTCACGGACAGCAATTCCGCGTCTTGAAAGACCAAAGCAATGCGAAGAAGCACTGGATCTTGGCAGGTTGATGTGGCCATCTCCACCTCGTGTGTCTTTTTATCTACCCACAATTCCAGGCCTTTTCGTCCATTTTACTCAGCGCTTGTACTGGACTGGCAAGCCGGATGTGCCTGTGTGCTTACGGAGTACACCTCGATGTAAACGAAATGGAGATTCGAGATCAGATCTGCAGTGCATCCGCAAGGCTCCGGAGCAGATGGCCTCTTTGGTGGAGAAGATACATCTACGCCAGCCCCTCCCCGCGCACACACTGGCCATTCCTCTTTTCTTTGAAGGAGAGTCACCACGCAGCAGAACAACAACGACAAGATACACTATGGCATCCACGCATGGCCCGTCCATCGTAAAAGAGGGACGCCACGCTTCGACCGTCCCCAAACCTCAGCGTGTATGTACACACATTCCCTCTGTGACTTGACTCCCCACCCCTTTAGTCTGCCCTCATTCGCATTTACGCAAGAGCAGGCCTTCCGTATCATACTTGCATACACACATACCCTCCTTGCATCCAGATGTCCAGGCATTCATTCTTGCAGAGTACCCTACACACATCAACATCACATCCACTACGACCACCACCACCAACTACACCAAATGCATCATCCCCACTCATCCATCAGATCAAGGGTCCCAAAGAGACTGAATCGCAACACTGGCTCGCTCAGTCTTGGAACAAGTAGCAAGTCTTGACTTGGCCTGACTTGACAGCAGATATGGAGAGAGAGAAGGAGAATGGCAAGTCAGGTTGCAGCAGGTACCTGCCCAGTCCAGATACATGATTTCTCTCAGTCTATATGGCCCATATCCTGGTCGACTTGCCTTTTAGCGTCATCACGTCGACACGCCCATCCACAAAAAGTGTATGCACACGCCCCCCTCGACATCGGACATGGATCAGGGGAGTTGATGGATCATGGATGCTCCCCCACCTCCCTCATTGACCAAAAAAAAAAGATGCGTGCAATTAGTCCACAGATTGTACCCGCTGTCTCGTCTGGTCTCTCTTCTACCTCTTCTTCAACGTGATATTACATACCTGCTACGACGTATCCTGCCTGGCCCAGGACGTACTGGGCATGTACATGTCGTCAATTGGCCTTCCAGGACGGCTTTGCATTATCATTCGTCCCTCTAACCGCAAACGTCTCAATGCATGGGCCATCACGTACGTACTCCGTCGTAGGTCCTGCTGCCAAAGGCAGATAGGCAAAACATGTAGGTTGATAGCTCGCTCGCAGCCGGGCTACGTTATATATTCCATCCTGTCCTCGCCCCTCCTCTCGACATCTTCCGGATGCCACTACTTCTCCTCCCTCATCTTCTCTGTTTCTGTCTGTTCGTTCGGGAGGCCAATTGACGACCCCTTGGCCTCTATTTTCTCCCTGTTGAGCATTCCTCTCCTCGTTCGTGTACATTACGCCTGCGGTGCCCCGAACCAAGGCATCACCAGCTGGCCTTTGACAGCCACCTTACGGTCGTTTCGCTCTCCTCGTTTCTTCAGCGGCGGCAGATGCCCTCAGACCCCACCTGTCTTGTGGCATAGCTTCATCCCATCTCTTTGTGGTAGAGTTATCAGCACGTGTTTGTGAGAGTGAATGTGAGAGTGGATTCAGATCTGAGCTCACCCAGACCTCACCCCGAGGCATTCACTTGACACCAAAGTCAATTCACTCGAATATTCACTCGGGACAGTCCCTTCACTCGAATCTCAAGTCGAAAGCACGTCTTGCTCCCCTCGACTTAGTGTGGCGTCCCTCCACCTACAAAACCCAACCCAGTGGCCTCTCCGATCAGGCCTGGTCGGAACAACAGCAAAATTCGACTTGAGATTTTGCTCAACCTACATAATTTATCAACTCGAACCATCACCATAAGACCTCTGCGACTTCCAAATCCCTCTCACCTGCGAAAACAGACACCCGAGTGTCAAAGACACATCCAACTTCCTCGAATCAGCATCACAACAGTGATGTCCATCTCGAGTCTAAGCATGGCAGGCATTCGCCTGGACGGATTCGTTCCGCGCTTCGACTTTCTCTGGTCAACCACCTTCTGGATCTACACCTTCTGGATTCTATGGTCAGTAAACCGAGGGCCTCCGGCTTCTCTTTGCATTCTCACTAACAATTCTCTTCTCCAAGGCTGCATCGATATGTCCGCCTGCTGGTCCACTGCTGTTCTCACTGGCGCTACAAGTCCAAGCCGATCCCCGCCAAGCCTAGATTTACGTCGCGCGATGTGACCGTTGTCATTCCTACCATTCATAATGTGTTCGAGGAACTTCGACCTTCGCTCCAGAGTATCCTCGCTTGCAATCCGTTCGAGCTGATCCTTGTTACGACCGTTTACAAGAAGGAAGCCCTGGAGAAGCTAGCCGCGACCCTCAAGGCTCCTGGAGTCAACATCAAGGTTCTCTATACCAACATCGCCAACAAGCGCCTCCAAGTCTGCGAGGCTCTCCCTCAGGTCCGCACTGATATCACCATCATGGCAGACGATGATGTCACCTGGCCTCCGAAGCTGATGGACTGGATTCTGGCTCCCTTTGAGGACCCAAAGATCGGTGGCGTCGGCACCTGCCAGAGGGTCAAGCGTGTCTGGGACGGCGACTGGTCCACCCGCATCTGGAACTGGCTCGGAGCGGCATACATCGAGCGGCGCAACTTTGAGATCTCGGCCACCCATAACATTGACGGCGGCACTTCGTGCATGTCAGGCCGCACAGGCGCCTACCGATCGGAGATCCTACAAAGCCATGACTTCCTGGAGGGCTTCAAGACGGAGCGCTGGGGTAAATTCATCCTCAATGCTGACGACGACAACTTCGTGACCCGCTGGCTGGTCAGCCACCAGTGGAAGACATGGATCCAATACGAGCGGGAATGCGAGCTCGAGACCACCCTGGAGAATGGCCTGAAATTCCTCTACCAGTGCTCGCGCTGGGCTCGAAGCAATTGGCGAAGCAATTGGACCAGTCTCGTGACGGAGCAATATGTGTGGAAGTGCGTAAGACCCAACCAGCTTGAGCTAGCCTAGTCTCACTGGTCCCCCTTCTCGCTCCCCTCTGTGCCCCTCCTCCAATCCTCCCCTCATCTTTTTGTCATTCTCACCCCCTGCCTGCAGCACCCTGTTCCACACCCACACCCTCACCCCAGTGGTGTCTCTCCTTATTTCCATTTTCCTAGTCCTCCTATGGACACCCAGCTTCCTGACCCCTGTCTCGCCCAGCGTCACACCCTCGCCAATTGCATCGGTTCTCGCGCTTACCCTTACTGACTTTATCTTCATCCACAGACAGCAGCCATGGTGCACTTACGCTCTCCATGTTGCGACCTTCACCTCGCTAGCTTTCGTCGTCGATCCACTCCTGCTCGCCTCTTGCTGGTGGGCCACCGCTAACTGGGAGCTCGCAAGCCGACAGTATGCGTTCTGGGCACAATTCATCTTCATGTTTGGCTTCACCAAGGTGGTCAAGCTGATGGGATTGTTCATGCGCAACCCGAGCGACATCAAGTTTCTCCCTGTCTCTATCGTCTTTGGCTACTTCCACGGCCTCATCAAGCTCTATGCCCTCTTTACTCTTAGAATGGTATGTCGACCCCTTTTCTCTTGTCTCACCCTGAGCACGCAACCCATCTTGACAGCATTGCTGACTTGGCGGCTTGCTCCGTTATAGACGTCTTGGGGTA
This sequence comes from Thyridium curvatum, assembly GCF_004353045.1. Lineage (NCBI taxonomy): Eukaryota > Fungi > Ascomycota > Sordariomycetes > Thyridiales > Thyridiaceae > Thyridium > Thyridium curvatum. The sequence continues at coordinate 119,683 of NW_022156821.1, read as the reverse complement.
GCCGAGCTGACGGTGACGCAAACGACGAGTCTCGTCTGACTCCACGTCCCGTGCGCAGCGCCAGCCTTACCACGCCCCCGGGCCGCCACCCGGGCTTGCCCCATCATGTGCGGGAGGAGTTGGGCCTGAAGGGCGATCTCGACGAGAAGCACCTGGTCTCCGAGCGGACCCCGGCGTGGGACAAGACCTCGGAGAAGCCGGCGACCCTAGTCACTGGTCAGGCGTAAAACCCTCGACCAGTCACTATCGACTGCAATCTCATCATCCTCAAACCCTTGAACCTACCTACTCTTGTTTGCTACCGAGAGGTCACAAGAAGAGGGGGCCCAGTTGTTTTTTTCGACGAATTTCCTTCTCACGACTTGGTGTTACGAGCTATTCGAGAGAGGTGGACAAACAGCACTCTCTACGATGCGCAGGTGGATGGCTTTTGCTTCATTCCACACAGCTGCTGCGGACGGCATTTTCACTTCATGAAAGCAGAGCATGCGAGCACTGCGAGTTGTGTTCTCATAAGGCATTAGCGGTGTCTAAAAAGTTTTCTTTTGGTGCTCTTCTCCTTTCTTTCTTTCTTTCTTTCCTCCCGCTCTCATCATCCTCCTTTTCCAAAGAAGGAGGTTTTGTTACTGCTTTCTCGTTCTCGTTCTTTTTTGTGACGGAATCCACATGGACAAATGGGTGGTAATGCAGGGTCGGCTGGCTAATGTGCTCTGCGGGGCATCACGGAAAAGGGGCGAATAGGACACTTCGCCATCTCGGATGGTTCTTTTGATTTGACAAAAATTGCTTTGGAAGGGCGGTATACCAGTCGAAGCCGGATACAAGAACACCCATATTTCTCTTTTTTCAGTCTTGCTTTGCTTCACACCACTTCGTCTTCCTTCCCATTCCGCATGGAATGGACTGATTGAACCCGAGAGGGCTTATTGCGAGAAGGGGCGAAAAGATTGTTAACTGCATGGCAGATGGTCTAGATGCTGGGGAAACTCAGGAAGCCTTGATAGACAGATTAATCCTAGAATAATCAGTCCCGGCAAACAAGAGTCTCGAAACAAGCTCGTTTCTGGTTCCTTCACTTGACAGTACGTGTACACACACGGGTAGAAGAGTAGCAGCAGCAGATTTTGTTGAACAACTCGAACGACATCATCCCACGTGTGAGCACACCATCACCTCCACGGTTCCCCCAACGGAGCCGTGCACAGTATATTGTATTGGTATTGGTAAATGCAATTGATGAAGTGGTGTTCTGGCCAAGCAATTGTGTGAAACCCCGCTCAACCCACACAGCGCGTCCGGAGTTGCACGACAGCAGCTCATGTATGGCGGAATATCACTGAGCCTCTCTCGTCTTGGGGGTTTCTATTGATCTCATGCAAAAGGAGACAGAAAAGCTTGTGAAAGTCACCCGTCTCGCACCCTCCATCGTCGCACCGGCCAGGCACACACACATACATATACAGATGCCTTGCATCGACTGGACCTTCTAAATATTGACAACTGCAGACGGAGGAAGAGGGAGAGATGGAGGGTGGGACACGGCCTGGTGTCAGATGTCAGGTATGCAGGCCCGTGCAAGAAACGGCCTATCACACGACCAATGGAGTCGCTGCTCTCGACTGTTCTTGGGAATCTGATTACTACCACCAATCATCTGGGATGGTTTGCTTTGGTGGGCAGTGGTGGCAGGCAGTTCTTCCTCCTGCACACACCACCACCACCCCCCTCCACAAGCCCACCCCTGGCAGCATGGTCCGGCCTGGTCTCTTTTCTTACGCTTGTGCTCACGGGCTTTTTTCAATCGTTGGGTAGACTGGAGGCTCTTTTGGAGCGATTTCATAGGTCGATCTCGGTCATGGTATGGCGTCACTCGCATCTGGGAGGCGCATCCTGGTCTCCCGTCGATACGTGCCTTTCTCGATTGGTCTGCTATCCGATATGCCTCGCCAAAGACTCAAGGTGGGAGTGCCAGTCTCTTGTCTGGAGCAACATTCGGGGTTGGAAAAAGGGCAAAAAAACATGCGCATCTGATACTCAATGCGTTGCGTATTAGGCAAGTTGCCCAATGCCGAGCTCTGCATCCGGGGATGGCTACCGCATCGTGCTTCCCGACTGACTGTTGGTTCTGCCTCGTGTCTCCTTGCTTCTCCATGCCCCAGCTCTTCCTCCTTGGCACTTATCAAAAGAGTGACCGAAGTTCGTCAAATCCAAATGTGTAGAGTGTGTCATCAACTCACAGATCGCCATGCCTGTCTCAACATTCCTTAGCACTGGCGATAGACACCCCCCTCCCACTCCCCTCTCCCCCCCCCTCTTCCCCACCTCCTGGCATACTCACCTGGTCCCTGTCAAGAACCCTTGGCCTGAGCTTACCTCTACCTGCTCTAGCACCGATAGTCTGGTGGCTACGTATCCATTCTGGACCGCAGTTCCACCCACGAGCGGCACGCCATGGCTGGGGAGCTTCATGCGTTGAAACCCCGCAGTTTGCCTGGAAATAGCTATCGGTTCTTGAGGGCGGAAGGGGTCATGATTCAAGAGAGAAAGACAGAAAGAAAGAAAGAGGGGGTCCCGATGTGACCACGTAGCCAGGTAGGATAGCGAGGCTCTGGGTTGGCCCGAGGCAGGACATACTAGGACATACCCCATGGTTACGAGGACAGAACGCGATATCTCTGGAATATAGCCACTCTGGTGATGTGTGTGAGGGAGGACGATTGGATTGAATTCCTTGCCTTGATGGACGTGATGTTCTCAATGCTCCATGCTGTTCTTCTCTGACAAAGAACGACTCGTCAGATTCCCCATTTCTTCACCATGTTTTGAGCACCTGCGCAATGGAGAGAGCATCTGCTTACCAAACGACAGAAGCCGTGATTGCACGCCTTCACCAACACGCCCCCTCTCCACCTCAGCTACCTTAGTGTAAAGTAAGAGTGAGAGCCGCGCGATGTTGGCCCCGAGAGCTCAGCTGCGAAGCTGTGAGAGCATTGCCCTATTTCGTAGGTAGTGCCTAGATACCTATTTCAGCGAAGCTGGAGCAGATCATATCAGATGCAGAGGAAAAGAGCCCTATGTATCGAGGCTGCATCAGTACCTACCTACTGCAAAGTACAAATCGAAGAGCCGCTCCAGATGCTACGCGGGAGGGGGTGCACCGAGATGGTAGGTATCCATCCATGGATTTGTCGTCCGAATCAGCAGAGGCTAAAGGAGAGGCGGGCTTAGGTCTGTGCTTTCTAGCGCGCCTGCTGCAATTGTCTAGCTGCAGGGCACCAGTGGCCCCGTAGCGGGCACTGGTTTCCACCAAGGCCGCCTACGGACTCCATTCTGGCTCTCCCATCCATGGATGCCAGGTCGAAGCCCACCGAGGATTGTTCGATTTCCAGGTGCAATGCTGCGCGCTGCCACTTTGCCATGCTGCCATGCCTGCGATGCCGTGGCTGGCTCGAATTAAGATGTGCGCATATACATCGACACATGGACCAGGGCACGAGCGCGTCTCTGATCCCAGTCTACGATCCACGATCGCCAACCCACGCCCTCAGGCAAGGTACCTGCAATTCCAGAAGGGGTACTTGTTTGTACATCCAAATGCATACCTGCGTCTGCGGCCGACCAGGCAAAGCAGCTCAAGATTGAAAGCCAATGCGTACGTCAGGACCGGCACTCACTGTCATGTCACTTGTGACAGAGAGGCCGACACGAGAAACCAAGAGCAAATCAAAGGCGAAAAATACTCCGGGCGCCCAGGTCAGAGAGAGAGAGAGAGAGAGAAGACAGCAGCAGTACGGCCCCTACGTGCAGGTCTGTCCCTCTTCTGCAGGTTGCGCGCGAGTCTCTCCCCTCCTCTCTCTTCCCATCGTCCTCGCTAACCCGCACCCACCACACGATGCTACCGATGCTGCTAGCAGGACCGCGCTTAACCGCTTCCTATCGGACCTGCGTCTGAAGATGCAATGCATGCTGGTGGAGCTGCGACCTCCATCCCCAAGGGAAAACTCGCACACCCTCTCTCCTCTCTACCTCTCAGGTTACTGGTTCTTACAGGCCTGTGTACGAAAATGGACCCAGGCGTTGTATATCTGGTCCGAAGCTCCTGGGAGAAGTGGTTTGCAGACGGCAGTCCGTCCAGATAGCCCGCAGGAATGTATGTCTCACATGCACGAGGAAAGAGGTGGGTATTGCAAGACATTTCTCTCGTTTCTTTATTCCCCTTTATCTTAGCTGCGGTAGGTATTGCTGCCAACTTTATGACACTGGTTTGACCAGTGATACCTGCAAACTAGCTCACTGGCCGCACGCCGGCCGTTCTCTCTCCTTTGTCCTTGTCATCTTCTCTCATCGACGTTGCATCGCTGGTGGGACCTGTGGCAGACGAGCCAGAGATCCTTGGGAAACCGGTGCAGCCGAAACCTCGTTTTGGTCTCGCTTCGTGACTTTTTGGGTAATCGAGCTGACGACAGGTCATTCCCACACTGGCGCGGTCGAATGTAGGACTTCGTCCGATCGAACGACTCTTGGGTCGTAATGAGATCAGGTGCATGGCATCGAGAGAGAGAGAGAGAGAGAGAGAGATGGAAAGCAGGCGCACTGGGCAAAGAACACCCCGCTCAAATGCCACGGCCTTTGCTGGGTTCCAAATCTTGAATCTCACCGGGAGGCGTGCGCCGTGGCCTCGCCGATCCCATCTCGGGAAGGCACATGAGCTCCAGGTCAGCACACCTCGGGGGCGACCTCCAGGACCAGAAAAGGGACCAGAGGATGGAGATAGAACAAGGGCACCAGTGATCGTGGCCCGCATAAGCCCAGCTGACTTGCCTTGCGATTTGGTGATCTCTCTAGATCGTAGACCATTTCTTGGAAACCCGATGAAGGGGGGGTGAGAAGGGCACTACGAGGACAGGCTAAGATCCCGTGCGAGATATGGCACCTACACACGCCCTTTTGCTTCAAGTGGCATACACACCCGAGGCACACGCACGCCCACACTACACACGATGCAATTGCCTGCTGACACTGGCGTTTAGCTACCGACTTTCCCCTCTTCTGTTGCCCGCCGGTAGCTTATCTGAGAGGGAACCCGTCTCCGATCTAGCTACGATGATGCATAGGCCCCAGTCCGAGAGTAGATGGGCCAAGAAACGAAGCGGTCCTGTGGGAGAGGAGAAGGGAGGTGTGTATGCAGTGATGGGTGTGTGTACTTGTACTTTTGTCCAAGTTGCTTTCCTTCCTTCTCTCGGCTGTCTCCATTGCTACTGACTGTAGCATTCACGTTTCTTTTTTCCCCTCAGCACCCCGTTCGATTGACATGGACTGATCTTCTTCAACGGGTATTCGGGGAAAGGAAATGGGAGGGAGCAGGAAAAAGCAACGAGAACCGGCATTTTCTCGCGAAAAAAGCAGGGTCGTCGTGGAGAACAAACTCCGCTGTGGGAACGCGCCGTTCCTGTTTTCTTGCGCCATAATGTTTTACATGCATGAAAATCCAAGACCAAAGACCCTCCCGTTTTGCAAGGCTCCACGCTTACAGTACGATGCAGAAACGGCATCTTCCTTGGCTCGTGAAGCTGAGAGGTCCCCCTCAGCTCCAATAGCACCATTATCGTGTACAAGTAGTTGAGTCCTGTTCCCGGCTCGGTGCTAAGTCGGCCAAGTCCCTTCCGCTCAGAGGTACCTCGGGAACTTGGAAGACTTCTCTCGACTGCCGGCCCCCATTCAACTCCTTTGCCTGCATATGTTGAATCACACAAATATCGGTTCTCCACGACGCAACGCTTGCCGTTCTCAGGCCCGTCTACCCTGAAGGGCGTGTGTTGTCTCTACAGCTTGCGTCAAGCATCAACCCTTGCGCAGCGCATACTGCATGCCTGGTGGCTGCTGCACAATGTTTGAGCAGTAGCTCTGTGAGGGCTTGCCTCTTACTGGGCAAACCAGGGAAGGGCCTTCGCGAATCTGGCAAAAGTGATAGGAGAAAAAAAAAAGAAACGAGCATTTCCCCCAGCCGGTAATGGTGCTTTCCCTTGCCTCTGCATGCATTGCATAGACACACTTCGCTGCACATACTCAGACGGACGGGCTGGCTGTACATATATGCGCGCCTCGCCATGTATGTGCATGGGAGGTACATTTCCAGAGGGAGTCGGCCAACGCCGTCCCGTTGTGGATTGGCAGCTAAGCAGGGAGCGTTCAGGTCCCTCCTGTATGATGCGTGGGCTCCTCTCGGCCGAACCACAACACACACCCACCAACACTACATACACTACATACGCAAGCAGTACGCACGCACATATACATAACAAGGACGCCCGTCATTGCCAATCAGGGCGAGGCCTCTGTCAACCTACAGGACGCCTCTCATGCTGAGGTTTGGGGGAATGCTACGCCGGAATATGAGACATCAGTTTTGGCTGATGCAAACATGGTCCGTTTCCGGCCCCCCACGACGTATGCAGACTGCAGCGGGCTGGAAACTTCACACGGAGGAGACGAGGGTTGATGGGGGCTCCCTCCTTGACTTGACAGGCGCGGCAGGCGATATCGGTAAAGTGCTGGTGAAGCAGTGTGAAAGAAGAGCGAGCGCGTTGGGCTGAATGGGAGAGAGAGAGAGAGCCCCCCAGGGATGAGCAAAGTTTTGTTCAGGGGGTGAGATCCTAACGCAGCAGTGTGTTTCGACCCATAGCTCACTCAGCTAACCCCAGACAACTGCCCGCTGAAACTCCCAAAACACGAATGATGACGGCATCCTCACACATCCATTCCCTTACCCCCTACTATTCCCGTCCAGCCCTTCAGCCTCGCTGGCACCGCGATCGTCCTCCGCCCAGAGATGACTGGCAGCAAAACCCACTCCACCACCTCCGCCACCACCACAAGGAGAAGCACACGACTGCACGTCCTCGCAAACGAAGAAGGGTCGAGGGCCGTGGCTATTGGCCCGGGACGGTGTCCCGGCACGTCAAACACGATCCGTATCTGGAGTGACCCTCTCACTGTGTCTGGTTGGTGTGGCCAGCAAAAAGGAACATCAATAGCCATTATGACATCGGAACCGCCGAACCGGGACAGGTCAATAATGAGCAGCAAGACCCTCCTCTCCTTCTTCTTTCGTTTCCCCATCCATATGTGGTGAGGTGATGTGATCCTGCAATGAGACACTGAGATATCATCCCGAGGTAGGGCAGCAGGAAGAGAGAATGAGATTTGTGACACAGATTCCTCAAGGCAAGGCACCTCCTCCCTGCCTCCCTCCCCCCCTCCCTCTCTTTTCCCTCCTCTCAACTCCGACGAGGCAAAACGGGCGAGCGCCACCCGCGGCTCCGGCGGCCGAGGTTCTCTTGGACGACGAGTGCGGAGCCGGGCCCTGGACCTCCGATGCAGGCGCAAAGCCGTACCCACCCTCCTTTTCTAACCGCTTTCCACTCTCTCCACGCCCAGAATAAGAAACACCTGCAGCATCCAGAGAAAACGAACACGATAACCGAGACAAAAAAAAATACAGAAGAAAATACCACCTTTACCTTTGTGATCTTCTGTGTCTTCCTCGGATCTGCACACCTCGTGTGTACAGCTGTGTAGGCGCAAGAAGTGGAGGGCGGGTATGACGGAGCGACAGACCCTCCCCCCCCCCCCCCCTTGCTTGCGTATGTACGTGAAAGAGAGAACAAGTCGGATCATCCCAACTCCAACAAAAGAAGAAGCTAGGTGAGCATCAGTTTCGTTTCCCACACACTACTCTCTCCTCCTTCCCGTTTCTCAGTCTTTGATTGTCAGTTCCTCCTTGCTAGAGCGTGCGTCATGCAGAATTACGTGCATATCTGCTGGCTTGGCCTTAGGTCTACCCGCTAATGCTGGCGGGAGGGTTCTCCCTGGATTTGGGGGGAGGGGGGCGTGGCTAGAATCATGGAAGAGGCCGTTGAGATGAGCTATCCGGCCTGCCGGCCGAGGGGAACCTCCCTGATGGGGACTTTGGCCTTTGCTCTCTGGTGCTTGGCCTTGCAGTGTAGTGTTTCCCCTGTTTCGTGACCATGCGATGATCACATGTATTGAGTTCCTTGATTTCAAGGGACATCAACATGAGGAGATACTCTGACAGTCTGATACTAGAGAACTCTCGCATTATTATGGGGGTCAGCAGCGCTGTCCAGCCTAGAGAGGCCGGCTTGGATGAGTTGCAAGGGCGAACACAAGCCCCTGATGATGTGTCTCTGGCAACACAGACACTACAAGGAAGACCAGCGCAAACAACAACAACAACATCTAGTGTCTTCTAGAGACTCAGGCCTGAGCTGACATGTAGCCAAGTTAGGCTAATTGTATCCTTGTTTGAAAAATATCGTAGACTACTTATTAGAAGAGCTGAGATTTTCGCCCTCCCTATCAGGTCGCACAGCAACCTGTTTCCCCCATTCACAAGAGATCCATGGCAACAAGAGATTGCACGCTCTCGAAAAGCCCCTTCATTCTATCCTACAAAGTAACACAACACTCCCCTCTACTCCGGGGAGATCTCATCACCTGCCCCCAACCTCCCTCCACTCAGGCTCCCTCCCCTCCACGGGCGTGCACACCTCGCTCGACACTCCCGCCGCTTCTCCCTCCCCTTCCCGCACGAGCCTCTCCATGAGCACGTTGACAAACACGAGGATCTCCATCGTCGCCTCGTGCGCCGTCCGCTCCGTCACGTCGACGACGAGGCCCTCGTGGCCCTCGAAGCGGAACAGGCGGCCCCCGCCCCTCGACCGCGCCGCCCGCGCCGCCAGGCACCGCTTCGCCTTGCCGCCCTGCCGCATCGCCGCGCAGCCGACGCGGCGCCGGCGCTCCTCCTCGCCGCACGCCAGGTACACGGGGGCGAAGGGCCGGCCGGCGCGGGCCGCGGCGCGCTCGTACTCGCGGGCCTCGGCGCGCCCGGCCGCGTCGTCGGGCTGGCAGTCGGTGAAGATGACGGCGCGGCCCAGCGAGTCCGGGCCCTCGACGTAGCGCGCGAAGCAGGCGTCGCGGCGGGCGCGGCGCTGCTCCTCGCGCTCCTCGGGCGTCGGGAAGTCTGCGGTGGTGTTGTTGCCGTCGATGTCGACGAGGCCGACCTCGGGCTGGCTCGACTGCTGGCTGTGCAGGGCGGCGGGCGGCAGGTCGAGGTGGTCGGTGAACTGGTAGCTGTCGATGAGGATGGCCTTGTCGGCGCCGGCGAGGGCGGTGAAGCACTGCGAGACGGTCTGCTTGCCGACGCCGGGCCAGCCGTTGATCCAGATCAGGGGCTGGACGAGCGCCATTGCGAGTGGTGGAGGAGGTGAGTTGTGGCTTGCTGGGTTTGAAGTTGAGATGTCAATCTGCGCTTGGAAGACTGCAGGAGAAAACTGGAAGTGGACTTGGTGTAGATGGTTTCAAACGGAGCACCAGGAGCAAGGCAGAAGAAATTGTGATGTCTTGATGAGAAGGCCTTGACGGGATTGGATTCTAATTCCCTGACTTTATCCTGGCATACTGAATAAGCCAAATGAATACTTAAACGCTGTCCTACTTGTAACCCTGTGACACGGGATCGAAAGAATGAGTCAAAAGAACATTCGATCATGGCTCACCTTCTTCCGAAAAGGAAGGAATAGTGAATTCAGACCGTCGATAAAGGCAGGAGCATGACGAGTGACGCGATCATGTTGCACCATCATCAAAGAGACGCGCCGACCTCAACCTTTTTCTAGTACGCCAAAAGGAAGAGAAAGTGTCAAGGACCAAGCACTTGAGAACCTTGCTTGGCTGAAGATTATGTGAAAATTTGAAAAAAAGAGTTTGATGCCTGTGCTACCGTCCAGAAACACGAAACAAAGGCCGGCAAACCGAACCAAAGAATTGAACTCCTCCCATACATGGCTTCTCTTTTTCGGGGCAAGAAAGAAAATGTGACAAAGACAGGTCCTTCCCGATATCGTCTTCATCCTTAGTGAGGTCACTAGGTATCAAACACTGCCTGCCAGGTGCCTGATGTTCTGCTTGATAGCTTCTGTAACCTCTCCCTGGCCAGTGTACACATAAGCAACTGTCTGTACCCAAGCTTCTGGTCGCGGAAGGGGGAGGTCGATGATGTCGCCCTTGTCGATGTGGCCCGACATCATCAAGGCGGCAAGGATGGGGAGGTGCATCCGGGCATATTCGAGATCTGCACCCCAGGGTCAGCATGACTCACCTCCGAGAGCAAGGTATCCAAGGACACTTACGGATAGGCACGGTATTGTCGCTGCCACGGAGCATGGCCCGTCCCATCTCCACGCTAGGCAGGACGCCAGGCGGAACAGAAATACTAGCCACTGACGGACGTCGGCGTGTGCTGTGCGGCGGAGCACGCGGGGGCAGCTGAACCGAATGTCGGCGCTGCGTGCGGTCCGGCAAGCTGGCTGCCGGCTCGGGCAGGGTGGCTCGCAGCTCGGCGACGTTGAAGTTGCGCTGGATGACGAAGGGCTTGCGCTGCAGGGAGCGCGGCCTCACCCTGGCGCGAACGGTCAACACGTCGGGGCTGATCGGATGGCGTATGTCACCGCTCTCGGAGGAGCTGGGTTTCCGGTCCCGCAGAGCAACCGGCGTCACGAATACGTCGGCCTTGACCGCGTTACCAAGGTAGACGTGGCCCCAAGCTCGTAGCTGCTGACGGGTCTGGAATGCATCACGACGGGGCACTGGGATGGGCGCGCTGGCAACGGGAGGTCCTCTCGTGACAGGGGAGACAAGAGCGCTCACTTTGGAGTCTGAGAGGCCCGCGAGGAGGATGGATCTTGTTTCTGACAGGAGCGTGGGCGGCTTGGGCAGGGTATTCCTGTTGAGTAAGGCAGCCGCCTTGTCGGGTATCTTCGGGTCGGTTGGAGTTGCAACGGTGAAACCCCGCAGTCCAGCAGTCAAACATGTTCCCTCAGCCGACGGCGGTCTTGGGTCGACAAGCTTGTCGTCCACCGGCGTTGGTCTGCCCCGAGGATCGAGCTTCTGAACCACTGCTCGATCATACTCGGAGCCAGAGTGGTCCATGAGCATCGGAAAACCAGTGGGGGTCAGGGGAGAGGGGGCGAGGCCAGGAGAGCGGGCAACACGGAAGGCGGTCTTGGGGTGTCCATCATGGTCGTAAGGTCGGAAAGGGTCATTCCAGGTAGGCTCCAAGTTAGGAGGCCTCTGCTTTCGGACGTCCATTCTTACCAATAGAACTATCTTGAGAATATTCGGTAGGTAATGCCGATCGTTCAGTATACTAAACAGGTGAGTTCCGAAGTATTTACAAGACAAAGTTGCGAGTCACAGAAAGCGGTTGGAGTTTGAGGACAGCAGGGCCGGGGGTTTTGTTTCTTTGAGACAACACCACACCACGTTGATTGATTCACACCGATGGTATGGCACTCTACATTGCCGAAAGGCCAAAAGGTCAAAATGAAGGAAAGACACTAGCAACTTAGCTGGGATAGTAGGTCTCGTGCCGGGATGCACGACAAAGAAATGTTGCAGCGCTCTTCTGGTACGGTGGTACGAGAAGGACAAAGGAAAAGATCAAAGAAAGCGAGTTACCTCTGCACACCCTCCGGCCAGTGCCCATTTCCAAAGTGATGCCATGGGAAGTGACGTATCATACTCGTACCACAGAAAATGCTCGACGGGGAAATTCCATTCTTATTCCGGTAAAGCCACTGCGGCCATGAAGCTGAGCAATGTTTCATCAGCATGATGTCAGGGATCGTGCTGCAAGACGACGGTTGAGGTTGAAGGGAGATGAAATTGCCGCACGTGATTGGTTCCATTTCGAGACCAGGATGTAGTCAACTGCACTGGCCTTGCTGCTGATTGGGCCGCGGGACCCTCACGATACTCTACGGATTCTACGGAGTACGATAGGGGAGCTATGACCACCTGGGCAACCGTTCCAGGGGACCTCCCGGCGCCACTAAAGAGTTAACTACCCGGTAACTACCCGGGCATGGCGACTGACAGGTCGGATTGACAGCTGTTCACACTGGCTGGCTATTGAAGCTTCATTCAACAACCGAAAGCGGTCCATGTGTGACACAGTCCTAAGCCTCCTTGAATCTCCTTCTGGCTCAAGCGATCTTCTTTTCTTTTCTTTTTCTCCTCTCATGCTATTCCCTCTTTGATCATCTCCCGTCTTGCAGCCATGTCCAACTCAACCGCGAGCTACCGCCAGCGGAAGGAGGACTTTGTGTCCAACCTTTCCGGCGGGCCCGTTAGCGAGATATCCAATGTGACAGCTATCGCCACGGTGAGTTCCCGGCATCCCAGCTGCTTCTGTTCTTCAGTGCCTGATTGTCTGCCTACTTTAGGTAGCCATGGTTCTCTGGTCTGTTTTGCAGGCACGCCAGTCGTTCTTCAAGCCCTACACCCTGCTGGGGTTCGTGGTCGACTTTCTGCTCAACGTCGGGGCAATCCTCCTCGCCTTTACTCTGCACTCTGGCTCACCTACCTTGTTGCACCTGTTTCTGCTGGCCCCAGCCGTGCTGATCTATGCATTGCCCCCGAACCTGGGCGGCAGCAGAAAGAAGCCCAAGCTGCCCCCCAATGCCGCTTCCAAGGCTTCTGGGACGGAGCCCCTGAACGTCCTGTCTATCAAACCCTACATCACCACTTATCGCGGCTGGATGATGGTCAGCACCGCGATCGCCATCCTTGCTGTGGACTTCAAGGTCTTCCCCCGCCGCTTCGCCAAGGTCGAGACATGGGGTACGTCACTGATGGACCTCGGCGTTGGCTCGTTCGTCTTCTCGTCTGGCGTCGTCGCGGCCAGGCCAGTCCTCAAGGAACGCGCTAGCGGCAAGACCACACCGCTCAGCAAACGCCTCGTCGCTTCCTTGCGCCACTCCCTGCCCCTCCTCGCTCTCGGCTTCATCCGCCTGCTGAGCGTCAAGGGCGTCGACTACGTAGAGCACGTCGCCGAATACGGCGTGCACTGGAACTTCTTCTTCACCCTGGGCCTCCTGCCCCCCTTCGTCGCCGTCTTCCAGTCGATGCTCAAGATCGTGCCCTCGTACGCCGCCCTTGCCTTGCTGCTCGGCGTCTTCTACCAAGTCGCCCTCGAGAGCACGGGGCTCAAGGCCTACATCCTCACGGCCCCGCGCGTCGATCTGATCTCGATGAACCGCGAGGGCATCTTCAGCTTCGTCGGGTACCTCGCCATCTTCCTCGCCGGCCAGGACGCCGGCATGTTCGTCCTGCCCCGCAGCCTGAACCCAAACAGCAAGGATAAGGGCGCCACGCAGCGCCTCACGACGCTCATGATGACCGGCGTGTGGGCCGCCGTCTGGACGGGCCTGTACTTGCTCGCCACCGACGTGCGCTGGGGCGCGGGCCTCACCGTCTCGCGCCGCATGGCCAACCTGCCCTACGTCCTGTGGGTGGCGGCCTTCAACCTCGCGCAGATCCTCGCCTGCGCCGCCGTCGACACCTTCTTCTTCCCGGCCTTCTACAACGCCGCCGACGGGCGCGCCGAGCGCGAGGCGTACGACGCGGCGACGAGCAGGGTGCTGCGCGCGTACAACCGCAACGGCCTCGCCGTCTTCCTCGTGGCCAACCTGCTGACGGGCGCCGTGAACCTGACGGTGCCGACGCTGGACGTGGGGCCCGCGGTGGCGATGGGCATCCTGGTGGCGTACGCGCTGGTGCTGACCGTCTCTGCGGTGGGCTTGGACATGTATGATATTTCAATAAAGCTGTAGTGCAGCGCAGCGCAGGGGAGCCGGAGCCGGAGAAAGAGGGCTTGTTTTTTTTGTGATATATCAACTTGGCGGCCCGGGTTTGACAGGGCAGGAAATTAGAAAAAGCATATTGGATTTGTTTCACTTGTTTTTGTTGCCTGGAAATCTAATAATAGACACTGAGAAATGGCAATAAAGCACCCTTGGGAGCTGTGCTACTGAGCCTGTTGAAGGGAGGTGGTGACTTCATGTCTTGGGAACGCATTACTTCATTTTCTTTTCAATATTTGCTGGTGAGAGATGGATGGAGAACCCGAATGATCAGGATACCCAACCGGATACCACCCATAGAGAGCATCATCCAGATCCAGGTCAGCATGCCGGTCTAGGTGCATGACCCGTCATGGTGTGAGTTGATCCTTAATCCTTCAAGATATCAACATGAAATCAACATGAACACGTACCCACGAACTGTTTCGACCTCTACTTCGCGAAGATACATACAAACCCCTGACACACACTCACTTTCCCTTCCTCCCCACGCTTGAAGGCCTGGAAGTGCGGGAAACCCCTGTCCCAGCCTGCCGGGACCTGTGTCACTCTCGGACATGCCGAAGGGAGTTTGCCAACAAGGCATGCGGTGACCCCCCTCTCCCCGGCCATCGTTTTGTTTGCATGGTGCCGCCGTGTTCTCCCCGTCCGTTGCATGAAACAAACATGCCTGCCAGCGAGTCGCGATGCATCTTACTGCGCAGGTCGGATTTTCACGCGTGCCTTCCGTGACGATCCATAACTAAGTACATATCACACCCAGCACAGGAGAATCACAGCAAGCCCATGACAAAGTACTAAAAGAATTCTTGGATAGATGCCGCGGTTGGGCTGAGGTACTGCGCCCCAACTGCCGGATCAGATTTCCGCTGACGATGACGAGTCACATCCGCCGAGCAGCAAAAGTGCCTGATTTCGTCGGCGACCCGGTTCGGGGTTCCATCATCGTCCTTGCACTCGTAACGGGCTGGTTCTACATGTGGCACGCCGCGATTGGGCGGCACTTGGGGGAACGAAGGATGGGATAGCTGCAACGCAGCAGGAAGGGCATGAAAAGGCAGACACGTGAAATGCTAGCAAACAATGCGCGAATCAGACTGCTGAACGCGACGCCCGCGTGCAGGATGTGACAGTGACAGCTGCGCGTCTGGCATCAGGAAGGCCAAGTACCATGCTGGGCGGAGAAAATAGGCCTCTTTTTATCAGAGTTGTTTGATGTTTTGAGTTTTCGTCTTGCGAACAGACTGGCCGATGACGACGGTGCCGGCCAGGATCCGCCTGTCTTACTCTCCGTCGTAGGGGTGCCGCCAAACTTTTTTGTTTCGTTTCCCGGGCCCTGGGAGCCTGTCATGCTGGGGGTAGACGACAGGGGCCCCTGCGCCAAATGGGCGCGCTCATCTCCGTCATCAATGCTTCTTCGCGAGAAGCTGGGAAACTTCTGGCTGGGTATCGTGGACCGTGCTCCAAAAAAGAAATTGCAGAATCAGGCGAAGCTCTTGAGAAAGATCGAAACAAGACGAGAAAGATGGTGATCTGGGCAGACGCATGGCCCACCTGGTAAGGAGCTGAGATTCATGCAAACCGCATCAGCGCAGCTTTTCTTGCAAAGCAATGTGGCTTGCCGCCAACAGCGCCGTAGTGAGGAGAGTGAGGAAGCGCGCTATCTGAGCGTAGACATCGGGCAGCCGGCTCGAATGACGTGGCATAGTAACTAATGGCGTTCGCTATGCGATGCGCCCTGTTTCTGCCCAATGCACACAAGAAAACTTGGCCGGTCCATAGGCTTGGGAAGCGCCAGCCTTGCTACTCATTGCCGAATCTGCAGATGTACTTGTAGACGTGCAATGAGTTCGGTGAGGTCGGTCACAGCCTGTTATCTTGACAGAGTAACAAGTCAGCAAACCACCCGACAAGGAAACGAATATGTTTCCCAATCGGGACTATCACCAGGGATGGGAGAAGATGGGAAGATGGAGGATGTCGCACAAGCCGGCCCTCCCCTGCAAGTCCTCCCCACCATGCATTGCTTTTAGATCCACTAGTCAGGCACCGTGTCTCAGCCATTCAGGGAGCCAACAGCCACCGACGGAGATCGTACACCACGTAAAGCACGTTTTTAGCCCCCATTTCCCTTTCCGGTGGCAGTCCTCAAGAATAGCATGTCGACACCGCCAGGATCACCAGCTTTGCACTTTCGATCAACCGAGGATCCGCCGCTTGGTGTTTCGCGGGCTTTGTTAAGGCCTTCTCGAACAAAGTGGATCGGTATGGTGAGATGGTAGCTGGCATTATTGAGTAGTTGCACGGAGGATCGTGAGGCGAGAGTCGGTGTCTATGACGACGACTCGCGGGGGTTCGGTTCCTCCAGGCACCACCTTTTGAGCTGCTTGTGTGTGGGCGACACTAGCTGAGGTTTCAGGTCTAGATTGCCGACTTGCTTTTTCCTACTCCGCGGTGGTTCAGTAGGACCTCACACAAGCTCACGGCCGGGATAGGCCAGAACTAGACGTACAAGTAGACTAACCGGAGAGATACGTTAAACTAGGCCAGGTTCATATGGTGGGAAGGGGACAGGCTTCGAGCTAATGGCAAGTACGCACTTACTTACAAGGACTCTCTCGTTCGAAAGCAATGGCATTCTTTAATCAGCCATCTAGAGAGACCGCGATAAGATGAACTTGTGATGAGGCTGGGTTGTATCGTCGACAGCGGTCATCACTCGGAAGGGGGAAAGCAACGACAGTCGTGCTGCGGCTGATTCTGGCAGCATAGAGAGACGCGATGTGCATTGCGAATTGCAAAACAGGCCGACTCGATGGCTGATATCCTGGGTCTCCAAATCTTGGATATAATCCGTTGCACTTCTGCCTGTCGGCAAGCCGGAACCTTGATCGCCCATGCGGTGAAATGCACGCCAAATGCATCCTGACCGCAGCCGCTCGTTCTGGACGGTGCCGAGGACTTAGGCGGTCTCAAGATGGAGAGAGGAAATGCGCAGATATTGCGTAGGAAGCCGGCTGTCTAGCTGTGACGATCTGCCCTGCATCGTGCATTGCATGTTTAATCTTGCGAGAGCAAAGCAGCTCTCGAGCCATGGTACCAACTGGGAAAGTGTGGAGTGGATGTGGTTCTCTCCCCCTTGCCATCCCCATAGAAAATGGCCTTCTCGTCCTTCTCCTGGCTGGCTCGGGTGGAGCTAGGCCTGAGCTGTCTGTGTTTTGACTTGCAAGGATGCGCCGCCCGCTACAAGTAGATCCGCAGTGGATAATTAAACGAGCATGGCCGTCATTTATTTTAGCATGCACCTCAGCACCCACGGACTTGCTGTGGGTGCTACTGCTGCTGGGTGCTCAGGTGGTGCAGTGCTTGCTAGGCAGGCCTGTTGTTTCTTCCACTTACCTTAGTTAGTGCGCAGTCTACCTGACGGGCTTGATGGGTTGCAATCTTGGTTGTATTTCAGGTACGCGAGCATTTGCGGGGCCGGCCGCTGTGGTTAGAGGTATCGCTAGTGCGCCTTAGCACTGTTTCGGTAGAGCTCCCGTTGTAACTCCCAGGAACCAGCGTCGTCGGGTGCAGGTACCGCAGTGACGGCCTCTGCTGCCAATTTACAGCACTCTGGGCGTGCTCGGGTACTTGGTTCTCACCCCAAAGCTCATCTCGTCAAATTGGCCGCGCTGCATCCGCATCCACCACACACCCACTCTGATACTTTTATCTCCCTCCCCCAATCCCAAGGAAGGGAGACCCGCTCCAGGGACGAACAGCGTCAGAACCTAGCGACTACTCCGTAACTTTAGTGCCTCTCTGCTCTCCAAATCCGCCAGGGTCTTTCGCGCACGCATTCACAATACTGTAGGCGGTCCCCCCCTTGCCTGACGGACAACAATTGGGAGAAGTCACCCAAATCTAATCTCCCACTCCTCTCCCCTTCAATGTTTCCTTCGCTCTCGAGTCCTCCGAGTCCCCTAGTGAGTCGGTCAAGCAGTCCTCCTGCTACCACTGCGACGACGTGCTAGCAGAGACCCTGCTTTGCAACAAATATCTCGACGACTTCATCGAGGCCCGAGGCACGACAAGCGCCCCTGGCTTCGCGTCTGATCTCTCGTCTGCTCTCGCTCCTGAGCCGCCGTCTGATATAATTGGCTTGCTTGCAACGGCCCATCCACTGCTGAGCAACATCTGGCTGCGACCCAAAACACGACACATCACGTTTCCCGACGCCCCTTGGCCGCCTTTGTTGTCGCGTCCAGGCCTGCAGTAGCACCCAGCTCGACACCGACATACCCGCCGCCGCCGACGGGGACCTCGAATAGGAGAGCCGATCAGCACTGCGCATTGCCATCCACAACATCGCAGCCTGTCGCGCACCGACAATGTCCACAGAGCCAATCCCTTTGTAAATACTATCCATCCAGCTTTTACCGCTAGCCCGGGTCGAGATAACAGGTGCACCTTTGCTGTGTCTCACGTCAACATTCACCACGGCGGCTCGCTATTCGGTGCCCTGGTTTCGGTTGCACGTCTGCACGCATTACCACCAACCCCCGGCTTCTTTTGTTGTGCTTTGTTGCTTTTGCGCCCTATTCACCAGCTTAGACTCAGTCACAGCTGCACCGTCACGTCAACCCAGCTTGAGCCTCAAAGTCACCGATTGCCCCCTTCTCTTCTCTCTGCGCATCCCTGCGTAGAAGATGTCTTCGGCTGCCTTGCAATCTGCTCCCCAGACAGTTGCCTCGCTCAATGCACCATCTTTAGGTGCCTCGTCGCCCTCCGCACGACATTACACGTCGTCTCATTCGTCGCCGGCCCCCGAAGGCTATCATGCTAATCAGCCAAACGCCACTTCTTCCTCATCCTCGCGTCGACCCGCCCACAGGGACGACAACCCAAACAACACCTATCCTTCCTCAGCTGCAGATTCCCCGATGAGCTCGCGCGCAGCTGTCTCGTCCCCGGTCGCCGTCCCGGGCCCGCCTGGCGAGTACCAGAGCTCGTCTCGCAGACATGCACCGCCGGTCGCACCCCCACGGACCTCGTCGAACAGGCACGAGCAGAGTGCTTCGCGCCGCACAAGGGAGGCGGCCGATAGGGGAACGGACTCTCCCCGGCGCACCCGGGATGCGAATGGAAATGGGTATACATATGCCGCGCCTGACGAGGCCGCCTCTCAGAGCTCTAGACGACGGACACAGCCGGCGCAGCAAGAGCAGTCACAACGCTCCGGGAGCAGCCGGGACGCCAGGACTCAGGGCGCGACCATGACCATGCCTATCAGGTCACAAGGAAATACCGCCGATGCATCCACAGCGAGGGTTCCCTCACGGGAGACGAGCGAGATTCTAAACAGCATGCTTGTTACATCGCCTGAAGTCGATATCGAACGGGAGAGGGAGCGGATGGCCATGGCTCAACCGGCCCACCCGGTAACGTCACCCGATGACGATGACGCTATACCACCTCCCATAGCCAGCGCCGCGGACCCGGGAGAGGATGCTCGACGTGGAGGACGTAGTCGGCACGACCATTCAAAGCGGGAGAAGCAGACCAAGTTTGGCGAGTACATCCTCGGCAACACGATCGGTGAAGGCGAGTTTGGCAAGGTCAAGCTCGGCTGGAAACAAGAAGGTGGAGTTCAGGTACGCCCCCTTTGAAGAAGCAAACCTCGTCCATGTGCGCACGCTGACTCTTGTCCAGGTCGCCATCAAACTCATTAAGAAAGACAGTCTTGGTAGCAACCCTTCGCGCATGGCCAAGATCATGCGTGAGGTCGCCATCCTTAAGCAGCTACGGCATCCCAACATTGTCCAACTACATAAGATGGAGGAGTCCGAGAGACATTATGGTATCGTGTTGGAGTATGCCTCAGGCGGAGAGCTGTTCGACTACATCCTGAACCACCGGTATCTTAAGGACAATGCCGCGAGGAGGTTATTCGCCCAGCTCGTGTCTGGAGTGGGCTACCTACATAAGAAGGGTATCGTGCACCGAGATCTGAAGCTGGAGAACCTGCTGCTCGACCGAAACCGGAACATCATCATTACCGACTTTGGCTTTGCCAATACTTTTGACCCTCATGAGGAGCTATCAGAGGAGGAAGAGATGAACCTCTCCGACCGCGACTTTGTGAAGCGGGTGGGCTTGGACAAGCTCAAGTCCAATGGTTCGAGGAAAGGAGACCTCATGCAGACGAGCTGTGGAAGTCCCTGCTACGCCGCGCCCGAGTTGGTGGTTAGTGACTCGCTTTACACGGGCCGCAAGGTCGATGTATGGAGCTGTGGTGTTATTCTGGTAAGAAATACTGATTGCTTCCGATGTGGCGAATTTCTGCTAACCATCATGCTCAGTATGCAATGCTTGCGGGCTACCTCCCGTTCGATGATGACCCGGCCAACCCTGAAGGCGACAACATCAACCTTCTTTACAAGTACATCGTCAACACGCCTCTCACTTTCCCTGAATACGTCACACCTCATGCTCGGGATCTCCTACGGAGGATATTGGTCCCCAACCCGCGAAAACGCGCCGACCTCTTTGAGGTGGCACGCCACAGCTGGCTGAGTGAATATGCTCATGTCGTCGAGTTCATCACCAGCAGCACCACCACGCCCGGTGAGATCCAAAACACCACGGTTCCAGCCGAAGATGAGCCGTCGCTCGGCCGTAGCGCGTCCGTGCGAGAGGCTTCTAAGAGGGCCGCTGCCTCTACCGCACTTGGCGGGCTCGCTACCAAGCAGGGCAATGTCGACCCCGAGGCCGAAGCAGCCGCCTATGCGAAGCAGCAGAGAGACAACAAGCGGCGGACGGTCCAGGTGGAATACGTACCGCCAACTACGGCAACGCAGCGAGGCGAACCAGGCTACTCTTCCAGTGGGAAGACGCGCGCACGTTCCGGCAGCCAGGGGCCCGTCGAGGTCACGTCGCCGACGTCTCCCAACGACAAGCCCTTGCCGCGAGACCCTCCTGTCTCCAAGGACGCCTATGCCAAGTCGTCGCGAGACGGCAGGCGGCCTCCGAGTGCTCACCGGAACCAGAACATTCCTCCGACACGGCCTGGCCGCGACGGTGCGCGCGCAGCATCCGACTATGCTTACATGACTTCTGCTGGGGCATCCGGCGCGAGACCGAACACGGGTGGCTCGATGGGTTCGACTGGGTCCAGGGGATTGAGTGCAGGAGGCCGAGCGTCGTACGGCCAGCCGATTCCTCCTACCGTAGCGGGAACTAACGTCCATGGCAGAATCCAACAGCCCAAGGGATCTAAGAACTACGTGATTTCTGGTCCCATGCCCCAGGATCAACAGAGCATGGACTATGGACGACCCAGCATCAGCGTGCCGCCCAAATTCGGACAGATCGCTGGCTTCCCGGCAGAAGGCGAAGGAAGCGGAGAGAACAAAGGCCACCGGCGCTCGAACACAATTGGCGAGATCGGCGGGAAGCTGTTTGGACGGAGCGGCTCGATCTTTGGGGGCAAGAACCGCAAGAGAACGGAGCAGCAGGCGGCAGCTGAGAAGTCGAGGAAGTACCCGCCCGTCAGCATGTCGGCGACGATGCCTGGACTGGACAATGAGCCTCGTCCGTCGATGGAATCGAAGCGGTCCAGGCGATCTTTCTCCATGGGACTCGGCAAGAAGCGGTCTGGTAGTATCTCCGGTTCGCAGACGTCGCAGGAGAAGCACACGAGGCGCTTTTCGCTGCTTCCCGGCACTTTCTCGCTCAAGGCCATCGGAATCGGCAAGGACTATCCATCAGCACCTGAATCCCAAGCGGATCTCCCTATCCAGGAGCCTCCTCGAACGGGCCAGTCTGGTCGCTATGTCGATCAGACTATCGGCGGTGGTGAGATGGATGCTGTGGCTCTGGACGGCATGTTCGCGCAGCTCCAGGATCCTCAGCAGGCTGCCGTTGCCGCTGGTCAATCTAGCCCTCACCAGCAGCGGTTCGCGCCTGGACAGTACGAGCGCCAGCAGAGACCCTCGGGCGTTCCGAACTACATGCAGCAGGGTGCAGTGCTCAACACTGGGTCGGACTCGTCCATTGACAACATGCAGCAGCAGCAGCAGCGGCCGCCGAGGTCAGCGCCATACTCGACTGCTCCTGGAGGATACGACAACCCGATGCAGGCGCAGCCGCAAGACAGCAGCGGCAGGATCTCGACCAGCAGAACCGGACAGCACCGTGGCGTCCTCCAGAAGAATAACAAGCACTTCAGGGATGCGTACGACACGGATGACTACTCGCGCCAGCACGATCACAGCGGGAGCAGTGGTGCCGCGCGGAGAGTGATGGACTTCTTCCGTAGGAGAGGCAAGGCGAGAGGCGGAGAGGATAGATGATGAGGCGGAGGATGGAGTTGTTTTTGTTGAAGGGCGGATTTTTCCTGCGAAAGGCACTGATGGATACCTTCTCGCCACTTCATATGCGCATAACCCACGACCGGCAGACTCGCCCCTTTGAGAGAATCAAGAAGAGGATCTGAGTCGACGGGCCACACCACCCCCCATCATCGCACCATCATCGTCGACGGAGTACCGATTACAATCATGTCGTTATAGGGGCGTTCATTCACGATCTTGAGCGGGAAACTTTTTTGCAAGCAAGAAAGATAATGTCGGCATATTCCAAAGTTGTTTTCCTCTTTCTGAAATCTTTTCCCTCCGTTTTCCATTCTTCTCGTCACTCCTAACTACCTACCCATTACAACTACTACTTTTACCCTCCCAGCTGTACGAGTTGAAGACCAAAAAAAAGACATCCCTTACTCTATACCTCGAGTCTTTTGTAATACATCTGGTGTGGGCTATTTGACCTTTTTGCGTGCCTTTCTTCTCCTCTTGTCGGGGGTATCAGTTCTTCTGACCGTGTGGTGTCTTTCTCTTGGCTGCTCGACTTGAGCCCATAGACCGACGGCTGGTCAAAGCATTTCCTGCCATGGAAATGATGTATCGGAGAGGACACGGGAAGTGGTCAATAGATTTGTTTTGAGTGAGAGAGGGTTGGCGGGACTTCCATTGCGTTTACGTTGCTATATGGCGGACCGTGTTTTTATTTGTGATTTCTGGGACATCTCTCCCTCTCTGTCCTACAAGCGATGATCATCTTTCACATAAGCTCTCACCTCTGACCGGATGGGATTAGAATGTGTACTTTCCTTTTTACGAAATGCCCTGCGGGGAGGATGAGTTGTGGAGAGTAGTGAAGGCAGTCAACATGGGAACGCGGCTATGGATGGGAGAGAGGAGAATCCAAGCCACGAGTCTGTAATTATCTACTTGTGATAGACGGGCCACATCATGACCCTCGTATGTCGAATCAACAGTCTGACATTCCGGTTGATCAACGTGCACAATGAGTGATCTCTCATCTACGCAGGGTACTATTCCTTTGACCCGACTCCTTTGGATCCTCGGTAAAGGACAACCAGATGTGCGGGATGGGTTTGCGGGTATGCCGGATGTTGATTACTCACAGGTCAATGGGACGAGCCCAGCGGGAGATAACGACGCCCGATCGCGGATAGGACGAGAGGTCGATCGGGGACCGTGAATCGACTGCCAGTCTGGTGTCAACACGGGGGCCTGGGTTCGGAGGATGTTTGGTTAGGAGTGCTCGCATTTGCTGCGACATGATAGGCTAGATTTTCGGCTTTGGTCCAAGACCGCCGGGAATGGTGTGGACGCATTCGGCTTAAATCGAAGCCATTGCCGGGGCGGATAGGTACCTCCCTGGGTTGTCGCAACTTACTTTAAGCTCTAAATGCGTGAGCTCTGGAATGCGCCAGCGGGGACCACTTAAAAGTCGGCTCCAATCCAACTCTCTTTTTCCCCATGGCCGTTGTCCATGCTTTCCGGCCTCTCTCAATCCAACCAAATCTTTCATTCTTCTGTCTATCAGACGACACAACACAGGGAGGAGGCCTTGCAACTGGTTTGTTTCGATCTGAAGGCGTGTCTGAACTGCTCCGACAATCCCGACCATGTCGCAATTGGGCAACAGGGCGTCCTCAGCTCTGGCGAGGAGCTTGAGAACTCGAGCTGCGCCCATCGCCAGTAGACCACGATGCGGCGCCACCCCTCCCGCTACCAGCCTGGCCGGTTCAACGGTTCGGCATGCTTCGACCGACGACAAGCCGTCGTTCAAGGGCCAGATGCTTGAGAGTATTAGCTCCCGTATTGCGAGAGAGAAGGCCGACCAGGAGCGGATCGCAAAGGAGAGGCAGGAGAATGCATCCAGCAGGAATGCGGCCACCACCTTCAGTACGTTATAACTGTTCATGCATGCGGACAAGGGTTTTTTTTGTCGGCCCAGATGGCATCCACTAATACAATCCCTTCTTCCAATTGCAGTGGTCTTCTTCGCCGGTATCCTCTGCTACTGGATGGGCACCAAGCTGCCGCGCGACATCGACCCCAACTCGACCCTCCCCCTCGGCGCCACCCGGCCCCCGAAGCACAGGACGGGCAAGGCCGAGCTCGAGGCCGCCTGGGCCGACTTTGTCGCCATCGTCGGCGAGGAGAACGTCAACACGACGCCGACCGACACCGAGGCCCACGCCACCTCGGAGTGGTCCACCCACCAGAACGGGCCCGACGAGAAGCCCTTCTGCGTCGTCTACCCCAAGTCGACCGAGGAGGTCGCCGCCATCATGAAGGTGTGCCACACGCGCCGCGTCCCCGTCGTCGGCTACAGCGGCGGCACCTCGCTCGAGGGCCACTACGCGCCGACGCGCGGCGGCATCATGGTCGACTTCGGCCGCATGGACAAGATCGTCAGGCTGCACAAGGACGACCTCGACGTCGTCGTCCAGCCCGCCGTGCGGTGGGAGGAGCTCAACGAGGAGCTGGCCAAGGACAACCTCTTCTTCCCCCCGGACCCGGGCCCGGGCGCCATGATCGGCGGCATGATCGGCACGGGGTGCAGCGGCACCAACGCCTACCGCTACGGCACGATGCGCGACTGGGTGCTGTCGCTGACGGTCGTGCTGGCCGACGGCACCGTCATCAAGACGCGCCAGCGGCCGCGCAAGAGCTCGGCGGGCTACGACCTGACCCGCCTCTTCATCGGGTCCGAGGGCACGCTCGGCCTCGTCACCGAGGCGACGCTCAAGCTGACGGTGCGCCCGGCCTCGACCAGCGTCGCCGTCGCGTCCTTCGGCTCCATCCGCGAGGCCGCCGACTGCGTCGCCCGCGTCGTGGGCGAGGGCGTGCCCGTCGCCGCCGTCGAGATCCTCGACGACAAGCAGATGAAGTTCATCAACGCGGCGGGCGCCACGTCGCGGCAGTGGCGCGAGGCGCCGACCCTGTTCTTCAAGTTCTCGGGCACCGCCGCCGGCGTCAAGGAGCAGGTCGGCATCGTGCGGGACATGGCCCGGCGGGCGGGCGCGGGCACGTTTGACTTTGCGCGCTCCGACGCCGAGCAGGTCGAGCTCTGGAGCGCGCGCAAGGAGGCGCTCTGGAGCACCATGGCCGTGCGGCGCGCCGGCGACCACGTGTGGACGGGTGACGTCGCCGTGCCCGTGTCGCGGCTGCCCGACATCATCGAGGAGACGCAGCGCGACATGGCCGCGACGGGCCTCGTCGGGTCCATCGTCGGCCACGTCGGCGACGGCAACTTCCACACCATCCTGCTCTACGGCGACGAGAAGCGCCGCACGGCCGAGGAGTTTGTGCACCGCATGGTCAAGAGGGCTATCGAGATGGAGGGGACGGTCACGGTATGTTTTTTCCTTTTCTTTTGGGGGTTTGAATTTGGTGCAAACTTATCCCCCGTCTTGAGGGTATTCTTTTGCTAATGTGATCTTATTGTGTTAGGGTGAGCATGGAGTCGGCTTGGTGAAGAGGGACTATCTCCCGCACGAGCTTGGGGACGACACTGTCGATACGATGAGAAAGGTATGTTTGCTGACTCGTTTTGCTTTCTCTTGCAATATCTCTTTGCTGACAGTACTTTGCACGCTATAGATCAAGCAGGCCTTGGACCCGCTGTGCCTGCTCAACTGCGACAAGATTGTGCGCGTGGAGAGGCCCAAGCCGGGAGAGGTTGGGAAGTGGTGATGATGTCCATATTGAGCATGGGGCGGGGCTGTATTGATAGATATAAACCATCCTTGACTAATTCTTACTTACTTGGCTGGATATATACACTCGAGTCCCTGGAATGGAGTCTCTGAAAGGGCTCTGATATGCATTTTCCGAGACTTGCTCCCGGGGGAAGGCACCGTGCCTTTCTCTGCTTCAACTCTACGATTCTTCCTTGCTCCTTGAGAAGAATACAAGGACTGGGTCGGCATAGAAAGAAAGCAAAAAAATACATAAACCAAAAAAAACTTACAGCACCGAGGATTCCCCAGTCGTCACCGACCTGAGTACTAGTTCGGCGATTGGCAGTTTGTCTATGGGAGAGCGGACGGGATCCCGAATTCTCTACCATCTATGGCCGTAAGTGACAGAATCTGCTTCTGGTTGTGTCTATATCCTGCCGCGCAGGCATCACTCACGATGTGTTTGAGGTTGAGAATGTTTGAGGGGCCTGCAACGCCCACGCTTGGGTATGCCAAAAGAGTCCGTTGGGATTTTGTGTGGAGGCAAATGGGGTTCAGATGTTTATGGGGGCCACAAGATTGGGAAACTCTCGAGTTGCAGCTCTGAATATTTGAATGCTCGTTATGTCGTGTCTACGTTTTGTGACATATGAGTGAGAATAGCGGTTGATATCATGAAATTTTCATTTCAAATGAAGAGAACACTAGCAAAAGGGAATGGTGTATGAATGCTGTTTCAATGCTAACTACTCAAAGTTCTGCAAACAGGTTGTTCCTCTCTCTTAGTGACTATTGTCAAGGAGAAAGACGAGTCGAGCTGGATGACAACGGTCTTGCACCTAACAACCTGGACAGCAGTTGTAGTTGCTGCACCTGAAGTCGTGGAGCGATGATATGTGGCCTATATGTGGCCTCTTAGAGTTCGACAAATCATTGAAGACTATATTCAAAGCGTCCCCAGAGATAAAATATGAGAAAAGACCCTGGCTGTCCGCAGCTTGCCTGGCAAGTTGAGACTACAATGCAGTCTGCCTCAAAAACAATGGGTGAAGTCACATACGAAGCAGGGGAGAATCAATGCAAACATTGCCCAAAAAAAAAAAAAAAACCCCTCGTCTGTAGCTCAACCATGTGAAATGGATTCAAATTCTCGCTGATGGGCTATAGCAGCACCTTGTTTTGCCAAGGCACAAAAAGAAACCATGATGCAGCGGTAGCCAGATATGGGGTCCTGACAAACACGCCCTATTCCGCAGGCATGCTGTTGGCAGGTAGCTAAAACAAGTAGTCGAATGACTTCATGTCGCAGTATATACTCCCCCGTCTGCGGCCAGTGCCAAAGTTCACGACCAAAGTAGGCGGAGGACTGACGTCCTCATCGGCAGCAATGTCCGAGACGAGTCTCCGGAACTCTATCGTCTATAAGCCCGAGTAAGGGATGAAGCAGGCACGAGGCTGATCACGTGTGTAATATGTATAGTATGATTTATGTTTCCCGTCTTTCGCTCAACGTTGTCGTCACGAAAGAGGGTTGAATAAGACTCCCCGAAGCTGTACGAACTGTCCGAGAGGTATCTTCGATGTGAAGGAAAACGAGGAAAGAAGACGCGCGTATTCAGTAAGCCAACAGCAAAAAAGAAGACAAGAAAAAAAAAACATATATAAAGACCCGGTTGTGGTACATCCCTTCGTGTATTCCCATATCATATGTCCCAAGTACCATCCATGTAAATGCTCGCCTCCAAACCTGAAATGCCCCCCCAATCGTCTGCTCCGTATATCGTGAAGTAAAGCGAATTTGGAGAGAGAAAAAAAAAAGAGTAACACCCCCAATGCCGCACCTGCGCCGATCCATGCCCGCCAGGAAGCAGTCGTTCAAGCCGCGGAGGAGTCGACCATGGGATTTGCGCCGCCGGAGATGCTCTTGCTCTTCTTCTCCTTCTTGGCCCACCGCAGACCGCAGGCGTTGCATAGCGTTTTGGGCCCGCTTGGTCCCTTGCGCCATTCGGGCGACTCGAGTGTGCCTGAGGCGCATACAGTCAGTTAACTAGTTGAGATGGAAATCAAGCAAGCGAAAGGGGGGCCGGGGGAGGGACTCACCGCAATCAGTGCAAACGTATTCTTCGGCGACCTTGAGCTTCTTCTTCTTCTCTCCCGTCCTCGGGTCCCGGTCCATGGGGATGGCGATGCCGGCGTCGCCCTTGATCAGCGTCGGGCTCGCGTTGCCGGTCGTGATGCCCCGGCTCCTCTCGCCCTCCTGGTACCTCAGGCCCGTCAGCATCTCAATGGTATCGGCGTGCGTGGCGCCCTCGTAGCGAGCCATCTTCTCCCGCAGCGAATCTGGCCTGCTGCCGACGACACCTTGCAGGTTCTCCCGCGTCAGCGCGCCCTCGGGCATGCGCTCGGACCCGGGGACCATGGAGTCCATGCCGTGGTGGTAGGGTGTCGAGGGCGTCATCATCGTAGTCTCGGACGCCGCGATTTCTGACCTGCCCTCCTGGCTCTGCCGCCACTGCTTCTGGGCCTCGTCCACATCGTCCGCTTCTTCTTTGCGGAGCTCCGCTATCCTACGTTTTAGCCTCTCGTTCTCAATCTTGTGTTCTAGGAACGAATCGAGGAGGGTCGTGTTCTTGGTCGGGTACGGCCGGGACATCATGAAGACGGCCTGGCAAAAGGGCGACTGATTGTTGGGGTTGGGCGCGAACTTGGCGGCGGCGATGTGGGCGTGGCCTACCGACTCGAAAATGGCATAGTTCCCATCCTTCTTCCGCAACCTGTAAAACATGCGCAGCGGATTGCCGGTCGCGATCGACTCGTTGAGCTCGGCGACAAAGACTCCGACGTCGTCCTGATGTATGAAATCCTTCAAGAAGGTCCCTACGATATCCTCGGTCGCGTAGCCCGTCAGGGTGGTGATGCTGGGCGACACGTGCGAGATGCGCCCGTTGGCGTCGAGGATCTGCAGGAAGTCCTTGAGCTCCTCGACGACCTTGGCCGGCCAGTTCCTCCGCTTGGTAAACTCAGTCAGGGTGCTGCCGCCGGGGAAGTTGATCTGGCCGAAGGTGGTGGTGGGGAGGGGTCCCGCCCCGGGAGCATTGCCATCCGTCGTGGGGCCGCCGCCGGGCGTGAAAACTGCGTTGTCAGTGCGCATCATGGCGCCTTGGGGGGTGGCAGCGGCGGTGGTGACCGGGGTGAAGGATTGCGCGAGATTGACGTCGTCGGCGCCGTCGAGGCTCATGGACATGGTGTCGAAGGGATTGAACATGGACCCGTCCATGAGGGACATCATGGCATCGTCCTGGGTTGGGCCGGTGCCCATCTGTCGAGCACGAGCGCTCCAAAGTTAGTCCGCGAGTAGAGAGTGCATGTGTTTCTCGCTGCTGCAGCCAGCCAGCCTTGGCGGGCACGCAGGGCGACAGAAAAAAAGTATGATTACAGAGGGCGTGCGTACCTGCGAGGTTTGTACATCGGCGGGACCGTAACCGACGTCCCCAACGGCGACAGGGCCAAAACCGAAAAGATTCGGCGGAGGAGGTTGCGGCGGCCCGTGGGACATGATCTTGGGCGCCGTCCGGGGTCAGACGAGGGATGGTTGTTGCGAAAACTGGACGTTGGCCGCGGAGAGTGAACTCGCTTGCTGGTACTGGTATCTGAGGCTAGAGGCATGCGCCGGCATGCGCTTTATGGATGCTAGGCGGGCGAAAAGCTCTGGCGCGGCAGGCAGACCATGGCAGTCAGGCAGAGAGAGTCGTCGGGTGCAGAGAAAAAGATGACGATATTCACACAGGCACAGGGTCGGCAAGGTATGTACGAGGCTAAGTTGGAAATGGGAATGATCGAATGGCAGGTCAATGGTTACGTCTGCGCTCTAGACTTGGCTGGAGCGCTGGCTCACTCGCTCGCTCGCTCTAGGTCTAGGACTTGCTTGGACTTGGTGGTGTGGGATGGCTTGGATGGGATGGGCGATCCCCCGTCTTGGGAGCCAGATCTAGGGAAAAAGCTGCATGGCCTGGAAATATGGGATTGTGGCCAGGCCTGGAATGGGAATCCGCTAAATTCGCACCGGCCCACTGTTTCCGGACCTTTTGGCCCGCTCTCAGGTACCTGCTAGGCCTGCCGCAAGGGTAATTTCTGGCAGGTATGAAAGCCCGGAAGGCGAGGAAAAGATCGATGCTCTTCTCGAGGGCCCTTCAGCGAGCACGACCGAGCGGTTCCGGACGATGCCAGGTGCGGAGGGGGTTGTCTGGGCGGACCCTGGATGGGATTCCTCGATGTACAAGTACTACGTCAACTGGTATTGGCTTTCCAGGGTCCCAAAGGGTCCCAAAGGGTCTAGCTTGATCGTCCTGGTGCGGGAGAAATGCACCAATGGTGGGGGGGAAGAGACAGACGAGGCAATCAATTTGTGCCCTCATTTGCGTCGCCAGCAGAGCCAAGCCCTCCAAGCCATCTGATCATGGATGGATCATCGTCGACAGCGTGGGGACGGCTACCTAGATAAATTGGTGCCCTCGTACGGCAGGCACGGCGCCCTGATGCCGGCTTGTGTTGAAACCTGCTTGCGGCGGCGACATGATGCCGGCTTTTGTCTGTGAGAAAGCCTGTCTGACTGACTTGCCACTCGGGCTCAGTTGAGATCAGACCATGCTGGCGTCTGGTGCTGGGTAATTCAAATATGTTTCCCCGCGCATTTCTCCGAGAGAAAAAAAAAGAAGGGCACGCCGCACATGCCATTCAGACTTGGCATGGCTTGCGCAGCACGAACTCTAGGGCCCAGGCCTTGCTGTTTGGGATGACGATAGGCTGATCATGCAAATCCGGTAGAAACTTCGGGACTGAAATGGATGCGGGTTGTTTTGTATCTCCAGTGAGGGGAGGACCTGAAACATTTGGGCGGGGCTGCTGCAAGCCACTGCTGGAACTGCCTGGAATGATGCCCAGGAGCCGAGCTGGCCCAGTAAATTGCCTGCCAACACTCTAAAGCTGCCCCAGTCTCGTGACTTGGCGATTTCAGGCAGACGCGTGCTTTGAGCTCCCTCGCGTCACCCAGCGTTTGGCATCGTCGTCCATGCACTCCACATTTGAGGAAAAGTGACGGAATATCTTGGATTGAGTCTCAGCCTCGTAGAAAAGGGCACCTTCTCGTGATCATTCTCCATCCGAACCTGGTTTCCTCTCTACCGTGCCAAACTCGACTCTCCTTCCTGCTGCCGCATGGTAGCTCAATTCAGACACAATGTGAGTGCATTCCTCAGGATCTCAGACGGCGCAGTGGAGCTAATTTTATCCTCAACCCAGGTGTGAGTTTGTTCTTGCCATGCAAATGATAGTCGCCCGTAGCTGACACAATGAAGCGAAAATCGACAAGTTGGCCATCCGGGGGTGCGTCATTTCGGCCAAGCTCCGTTCTCCTGTCTTTGTCTGCTAACCCCGTCCCCAGCATCCGGTCCTTTAACCCCATCACCCAGGAGTCTATGCAATTCAACACCCCGTTGACCTTGATCGTTGGATACAATGGCTCCGGAAAGACGGCAAGGCCCTCAACACACGACTGGTAGTCGTTTGGAACGTTCTCCTGGGCTGACATCCTTGAACAGACCATCATCGAGTGTCTCAAGTATGCGACCACCGGCGAGCAACCGCCCAACAGCAAGGGCGGTGCCTTTATCCACGACCCCAAGGTAAGCGCTGTTTGTCCTTCTCCTCGACCACGGGTCTAATCATGCAATCTAGCTTTGTGGAGAGAGGGAAGTCATGGCCCAGGTCAAGCTGTCCTTCCGACCTACTTCCGGTGGCAAGATGGTTGTCACCCGGAGTATACAGGTGACCATGAAGAAGAATACGAGGTCAATGAAGACTCTGGACGGATCGCTTGTCATACAAACCAACGGAGAACGCAGTGTCGTCTCTCAGAGGGCCGCAGAGCTCGACAAGCTGGTTCCGGATAACCTCGGTGTCCCTCCGGCCATTCTCGACGCCGTCATCTTCTGTCACCAAGACGAATCGCTCTGGCCCCTCAGCGAGCCTTCAACCCTGAAGAAGAAGTTCGATGAGATCTTCGACGCTCAGAAATACACCAAGGCGATCGACAACCTCAAAGTTCTACGGAAGAAGCAAGGAGAGGATCTGTCCAAAGCGAAGATCTTTGAAGCCTCCGAGAAGGTCAACAAGGAGAAAGCTGAGAAGGCTGAGAAACGGGCTAGGGATCTCGAGGCCGAGCTGGAACAACTCCGCGCCGATTGCGAGGAGGTTGACATCGCCAAGAACGAGGTTGAGACACAGATGTACCAGAAGCGAGAGCAGGCCAGGAGCTTTCAGACCATCGTCAATGACCTCGAGAACAAGAAGGACAAGTACGACGATCGCAAGGAGGCTGCCGAGGAGTTGCGTGTCGGCCTTGAAGAGCTCACAGAGCCTGACGATTACCTCGCGGAGCAACTGGCACAGTATGAAGACCGTATGCAGCGCATGGACGATGAGAGGAAGGAAAAGACCAACCAGTACAACCAGCTGCAAAAAGAGGTTAGCGAATCTCGGGCACTCCTGGGAACGAAACACGCAGAGCAGGGTCGGCATCAGTCCGACAAGGAAAAGTACGAACGGCAGCTCCAAACCCGCGTCACAAAGGTGCGCGAGGCGGCCCAGAAGCACGAGATTCGTGGTTACGATGGTGACCTTACGGACAACATGGTCCATGCTTTCAACGATCGCATCCAGAAGGTCCTGGCAGACAAGAAACGGGAACTCGAACGCCTGCAGCGCGAAAACGAGAAGGAGCTCGACAAGGAGACGGCTGCCATCAATAACCTCGAAGGTCGCAAGGCTGCTCGCACCCAAGATCGGGTGACGGCCAAACAGAGGATGGCTGCGATCGAGAAGAAGCTGGCTAGCTTGCAGACCACGGTCCAAAACCTGAACTTTGACGAAGGCGCTCAAGCCATCTTGGAGGCCAACTTCAAGGATCTCGAATCGCGGCTCAAGAAAGCCCTTGACGAGCTGAATGGATCAGACATAGATAGTCAGATCCAACAGGAGAACGACCGCCTGTGGCAGCTTGAGAGCGAGAGCGACCGTTTGAGCCGCGAGCTGGTTGAGTGCACAAGACTCGCCTCTGAACGGGCCCAGCTAGACCTCAGGAAGAAGGAGCTTACAGAGCGTAGGCGGAACTTTGACACTCTGAAGAATACCTGGGACAGCAAACTCACTTCACTGATCGGTGGCTCCTGGAAGCCCGAGCTGCTGGAAGACGAGTTCAACAATGTTGTGAAACAACGGAACACTACCGTTTCGGCCGCAAGAAAGCAGGTCGAAGCGACGCAACAGGAGTTGAGACAGGTCGAGTACAAGTTGTCGAGCATTCGGGACAAGCAACAGAAGTCGTTGGCAGAGTCGACAAAGTGCCAGGCGACTGTGCTCAACGTTCTCAAGACCGCCAAGGACTCGGATGATGCGGTTATTGAGGACTACCAAGAGGAAATCGAGAATTTCGAGGGCGACATTCTCAGCCTCGAGAAGGATATCACTCTTTTCGACCACCTCAAGGAGTTCTACTCCAAGTCTCAGACAACGCTCAATAAGTACAACAAGTGCAGCCTCTGCGAGCGTCAATTCGTTGACCAGCCTCGAGAGCGATCCCGCCTACTGGAGAAGATTGCCAAGAGCCTCAACGCTGAGCACAAAAAGGAGATTGAGAAGGACAAGGACGAGCGTGAGGCGACACTAGGACAACTACGAGCCGTACGCTCTCAGTACGATACGTACAAACGGCTCGAGTCGGAGCTGCCTGCCCTCCGCAACGAGCTGAAAGCAGCCGAAGCTCAGAGAGAAGGACTGGTGCGAGTTCTCGAGGACAACGATGCTGCATACAAGGAGGCAGATGAACAACGGCAGGATGTCGAATCGCTGAGCAAGACTGTCATGAACATTGCTCAGACATTCCGCGAGATCCAGGAAGCCGAGAAACAGATCGATCGACTTGCCTCGCAGCAGCAGTCTGGTGCCCCCTCACGAAGTGCAGAAGAGATCAACGAGTTGCAAGCAACATGTGCAGAGCAGATCAGGGCGGCAAAGGGCAAAGTGGCAAAGCTGACGTCGGACAAGCAGCGCATGAGAGACTCAGTAAACTCTCTTGAGCTCGAAAAGAGTGAGTTGACGAACAAGATTGGCCACATCATCCGTCAGAGCGAGCGGCGGAATGATCTACTGGGCCAGATCCAGTCGCTGAAGGACGAAAACACAAACCAACGAGAACTCATCCAGCAAGCCGATCGAGACATGGAGGCTCTCGAGCCCGAGATTGCGAAAGCGAGGTCGATCCGCGAGGACACCCTGCAACGAGGTCGTGGCAAGGAGCAGAAGCTCGTCACAGAGAGGGACAGCATCGCACACACGGTGAGCGAGCTGAACATGATCGAGGCCGAGATCCAGGACTACATTGACCGAGGTGGTCCGGCCGCATTGGCAGCGAATGCCCGCGCCATTCAAGCTCTCGAACAGACCATTGCGAACCTGGAGAAGGAGATCAGCGAACTGGCGACGCTTGTCAACAAGCTGAAGAGCGACCTGGACAACAGCGACCGCAAAAAGAAGACTATCAGCGACAATCTGACCTACCGGAAGAACATGCGGATCCTGGAGACGCTCAAGCGAGAGATTGAAGAGCTGGAGTCTCGGCATGCGGTGGAGGACTACGAGCACCTCAAGGCCGAGGTGGACGCCCTCGAGAAGCAGCACAACGTGATGCACGCCAACCGCGGCGCCGTCATGGCCAAGATGAGGTCCAAGGACGAGGAGCTCGGGCGCGTGCTGGAGGAGTGGGAGCAGGAGTACAAGGACGCCAGCGCAAAGTACCGCGAGGCGCACATCCGGGTCGAGACGACCAAGGCGGCCATCGAGGACCTGGGCCGGTACTCGTCGGCGCTGGACAAGGCCATCATGCAGTACCACTCGCTCAAGATGGAGGAGGTCAACCGCATCGCGGGCGAGCTGTGGCAGGCGACGTACCAGGGCACCGACATCGACACGATCCTGATCCGGTCCGAGTCGGAGACGGCGACGGGCAAGCGCAACTACAATTACCGGCTGTGCATGGTCAAGCAGGACACCGAGATGGACATGCGCGGGCGCTGCTCGGCGGGGCAGAAGGTGCTGGCGTCCATCATCATCCGGCTCGCGCTGGCCGAGTCGTTCGGCGTCAACTGCGGGCTCATCGCGCTCGACGAGCCGACGACCAACCTCGATAGCGACAACATCCGCTCGCTGGCCGTCTCGCTGCACGCCATCATCAAGGCGCGCCAGGCGCAGGCCAACTTCCAGCTCATCGTCATCACGCACGACGAGGAGTTCCTGCGCCACATGCAGGTCTCGGACTTTTGCGACACGTTCTACCGCGTCCGGCGCGACGAGAAGCAGAACAGCGTGATCCTGAGGGAGAGCATCAGCAAGTTGATTGAGGGGTGAACGAGTGAGTGATGGAGAGTGTAGTGTGTTGGTAGATGAGATTGTAAGACTGGTGCTTTTCTAGCTTGGGGAGCGGAGCATGGCGTAGCATTTGCATTGCATTGCATTGCTTTGCTTTCGATTGTAAAAAGATCTCGAGCAATAGTTAACAATTGCGATCGTCTCTCCAGTCATCCGGAATGAAAGAGTCAAAAAGTCATGATCGTGTCTCTTGAGTTGGAACATCTACGTAGAAAGACCCCTGGAACACCTGTCGATCCCCTAACCCGAGCCAAAGTAAAAGGAAAAAAAAAACTCCTCTGCTCCATCTCAACCAGGAATGGATCGGTTTCTAAAGAATACATTTTTTGGTAGTCGACTGTTGGACCACTAAGAATGACAGAGAGGAAGGAAGAAGAGTAGCATAATCAATGAGTGAGTGCCTGGTACACATAGAAAGGGGGGCATAGTCATGAATCTCGACTTCAGGGCTGAACCCCCCTCCTGATTCACTCCTCTTTCCCACCGTCCACATCCTGATCCGTCAACACCGTGTCTCCCTCCGCATCCTTCTTGACGCCCTCGTCGCCGGCCTCGCCCGCGGCAGCACCGGCGCTCTCGTCCTCCCTAAGTCTCTTGGCCGCCGGCTCGGCCGCATCGTCGGGCCCGCCCTCGGCCTCGCGCTTCGGCGTCGTCGCCCTCCTGGCCCGTTCTGTTACCGCCGCCGCCGCCGCCTTGCCGTCGTTTTCTTTGTCCTCGTCGTCTTCGGTACCACCTGCTGCTGCTACTGCTGCCGCCTCCGGCGACTTGGATTTAGATTTCCTCTGCTGCTGGTAGGTGTCGTCGGCCTTGCTGCGCCCCACGGCGGCGGCCACGTCGATGCCGTGCATCTCGACGGCGCCCGAGGGCGATGTGACGAAGGTGGAGCTCGATTCCTTCTGAGGACCCATATCGGCGGCGCCGATCTCCTCGGGCCCCCTGGCGTGCGGGATCTCTTGGTGTGACTGCTGCTCGGGCGAGTCCTCTTCGCCGGTGGCGGCGGGCTTTTCTGTCGTGTCGTCCTCGTCCTGGTCTGCAGCGGCGGAGGCCGAGGAGGTCGGGCCAGGGTCCGCTGCATCTTCGTCTGGCATGGCTGTATCTTCGTCGCCGGCAGCGCCCGCCTGTGCTTGTACTGCTACCGAGGGCGACGGCGAGGGAGACGCGTTGTTACCGCCGGTGCCGGCGCCGGATCCGAGCCCGATGGGCCCCGCGGTGGCGGGCATGCTGGCGCGCGCCAGCTGCGTGACGGGCACGACGCCCGCGCGCTGCTCCTGCCTCAGCAGCTCGCCCTGGGTGACACCCCGCTGGACCTGCACGGTCGCGCCGTGGCTCGGGATGCCGTTGACAGAGATGCTTACCGTCTCGATGCTGCCCATGCCGTTGGGGCCCTCGATCGTCTCGGTGGTCTCGGTGTGGACCTGCCCCTCGAACTGGCCTCCTCCTTGGCCTTGGCCTTGGGCCTGGCTCTGAGCGCCGCCTGTCTGCTGCTGCTGTGGACTTTGTTGTTGCCCCGTAGCCAGCTGTGCCGGGTCCGGCTCGGGAGGGGAGGAGGAGCCGCCCGACACGGAGCTCGAGGCGGTGCGGCGATGGAGCCAGGGGATCGGGGTGAGCAGGGCGCCGCCCAGGGCCTCGTCGGAGCCAACGTTAATGGGCGCCGGCGCGTTGGACGCGGACGATGAAGCCGGAGAGGAGGAGGTGCCGTTGACCCAGGGTGCGTCGCGGGCGGGGCCGTTGGACATGAGGGTCATGGTGGACATGTCCGGGACGGCGGGCGGGAGGGGGAACACGTTGCTGCCGCTGGTGACGTGGACGACGCGGTCGAGGGCGTGCAGGTACGAGGGCAGGCTGCGGTAGTGCTGGCGCGGGGCGAGGACGAGCTCGGCGAGGCGCTGGGCCGTGTGCGGCGGGTAGACGGGGAAGGAGGTGGTGAGGGTGTTGGTGATGTCGTTCATGAGGGAGACGACCTGCGGCGGGAGGGCGGTCGGGTCCTGCGGTACTGATGCGCTGCTGGTAGGTTGTGCTGCTGCTGTGGTGGGGGGTTGCACCGCGGCGGCGGCGGAGACGGGGTTGGTGTTTTCCTTGTTGGTCTCCTGCGAGGAGGAGCGCTGGCTGTCATCGTTGCCGACTGCCGTGGCGGAAGAGGTCTCGGCGGAGGGGTCTATGGGGTCGGAGGAGGGTAGAGGGTCGAGGAGTCTGGGTTCTGGAAGGGGTGAGGCCTGCTTGGGCTGGGGGATGCGTGGTATGGGGAAGTCGTTGCGCGCGGCCTGCGGGCAAGGAAGCATGGCATGTCAGCAGCGATTCCCGAGCCGGGCAGGGTTCTTCTGTCTTTTACCTTTTCGATCCGGGCGACAATGTCGGCGAGCACGATGGGCCATATGGAACTGGGCGCAAGAGCAAGAGAGTTAGCGACCAGAGGTGACGGACAGAGGATAGACTGGCCCGGGCACGACATACTAGTCAATGGCAGCGCCCGAGGCGAGCTTGCGCAGGATCTCGTCGTCTGCGTCCATCTCGGTGGCCGCCATGGTGTTTTTGGGTCGACGAGAGGGCCGGCTGGTCTCGTGCGCGCGCGAGTGAGGCTCTGACCGGCGGGACGTGTGATGGGGTGTATGTGTGCCTGGGTGTCGCTACTTTTTTTTGGTGGTTGGATTGACTACACGCGCCGGCAGCCGATCTTCAATTCGTGCATCTTAGCGCCGGATTGTCGCAAAGCGGGAAACCAAGTCTTGACATTGACGGGTGGGTTGCGATAAGCCGATAAGGTACACCAAGGTAGGTACAAATGCAAGAATGCAAGGGCCTCCGACAGTCCACAAGACCATCCATCGTACCTGCTTACCGACCCTCCGAGAATCGTGAGTTGGGAAGGGGAAGAGCATGTGTTTCTTCAACATTTTACATTGCAGGTGGTGCCTCTTGTGTTCGAGGCCATAACACTTTTTTCAAACGGATGAATCGTCTTTGGCCGCCGCTCACAACAGCGTGTGAGCCTCTCTAGGACTCTAGGACGCACCCGGGTTTCGTGGGCCATCGCATTAGAAGCGAGTGTTTGCACTGACATCTCACTGTTAAAAGGAATACACAAGTAGGAGACCTGCGATACTCAATTGCCTACTCGGGTAGAGAAGCCGCGCCGAGAGGGTCTTGTTGGAGTTTCCAGTTGTCGAACCAAGGCGACTCAGCCTCCGCTCAAGTCCGGGCATGATGCTCAGCCACAAAGTCAGTATGCTTCTCCGGCACAGGGGCTTGCCTTTTGGTACGGCGACGGGGCTCAATGACATGCACTCCGTAGACGTCATGCGGCAGTTGTTTCTCAATCGTGCTCAATCAAGGAGACTACAAAGTATAATGTCCATCTCGAGGACCCTGAACTGTACCCTGAAAATCCCCAAATACCATCGCCCCAGCGATCCTGGCACCGATATGCCTGAGGGCCAGGCTGTGCAGTCTGGCTAACCAGGCCAGCCTTTTCGTCGGGTCGATCTTATCAACGCCGGCTATTCATTTCAATATGCTGCCGCCGCCCGTGATATCACCATGGTATGATGCGTGCGGCCTCCATATCATGGGCTGGCAACAGGTACGGATCGCTCGAGTGACGTGAGGATGCAGGCCTACCTAGGCACCCTCCAAGGGACCAATCCTCTATCCCTCTGCCTGTCCTACCTCTCTTGCGTCTGGTCCGATATGCAAGAGATAATGGACCCGGCACGTAGGTCAATGTCAATGTCAATTGGGCGACAGCACGTGAAAGCCGACAGAGACAACAGATTCATTCTTCATCCAGGACTACAGTATGTTCTGGAAGGACTGACTACCTAGGAGTTGCAGACACATGGATGAACGAAGTACCTAACTGAGTGAGCGGTATTTACCGTGAACCTAATCTACATACGTCCTTGGTAGGTTTGTCGTAAAGTTCAACCAAGAGACACGGAGCACGGCACGACGTCCACCTCCATGTCTCATCTCCTTGCACTCGGGATCCTGGGTGCGGGTCTGCTAGCGTGCTGGGAGGAGTCCTAGTGGGCGTTTTCTGCGTTCTTTGGGAGCCCTCTTGGGGCATTTGCGGGCGTGGCTAGGGAGGGCGGCGCGAGGCGGGGTGCCCGTCTCCAGTGCTGGTTTGGGTGCCAAAATCCATGGATGGGAGGCCCTCAAGGTCCCCCCCAAGCCCTCTCTCTGGCACGCTCCAGCACATGTCGCGCCTGTTAGTGGAATGCGGAACACATGTGGAACCGCGAGGGGCCGTGGGGCCTCCTGATGGGAACGACGGTTGCGCGTCCCACGCATTAGATTCTCCCGTCAGAGCGCCAGAGCCAAACCTGACTGGACGCTCCGGCGATCTTCAGGGATATTTCTGGCCGTGTGCGTGGGACGTGGGCTGGCGACACTAACACTCGGGACTTTTTGCTTTGGGATGGTTGTGCTTTTTTGTCCTGCACAGCCCCTGAGTTAGTTAGTTACAGGCTAGTTACTAGGTAGGAACTCGGTACGGAGTAGGACGATTGATTCGATGCTGTTGATACCTAAAGTGCAGTGCATGCTACCTAGGTATGCTCATGCTCATCAGGGCTGAGGACCGAGCCAAGAAGGGTGACTGTTTAGGAATTGCCCTGCTGGACCCCATCACGAGCCAGAAGAGACAGGAAAAGACCCCTTGGCATCCCTTGTCCACACACCTTGCCAAGGCTGACTTTTGCGTTGGCTCGACTGGTCCAACGCAGCAACACGAGCGTTGAGGTACCTCTCTCCAGGATTGATCTCTCGACTCCCCACTCCCACTCCCCTCCACTCCCTCTCACGCCTCTCTGGCCATCCATCCACCAACCATCCACACATCCTGCTTGACCATCCATCTGCAACCACCACCACCACCACCACTGCCAGCAGCATCCCACCTTTCCATTGCCGTCGTTCCCTTCCTGACGTATCTAAACTCTTTCAACCATCCTCTCGTTTTCGCCCGACACCTTTCTTCCCTCTCCCTCCCATTTCTGGTCACTCGCTACCTCGTCGCAACTCGGCAACTCGACTCTTTTCTCGCATCCCTGAAATAGACACCAGCATTCCACATACCCCGGCCCTCGCTCCAACGCGGCCTTTTAACGACCAGGGGTGTGCTCTGCCTTCAGCCCAGCCAAGACTTCAACCTGCCAACCAACCCCGGTACTCCCTCGAACACTTCACTCCTCGACGTGTTTCAGCCGTCCCGTAACAACCACACAGCTTTGCGAGCAATCTGTTATACAACTCATAACAAACCACCAAAACCTACCGCTCTTGTTGTCTTCTGGTTCAACTGTTACCGGTGTTGATCACGGACAAAGGAGTGCGTTGGATACGCTACGAGCCGTTTGGGTGCATCCGGTCGCTCAACGTTCATTTCGATTCTTCTTACCTCATCTTTTTTTCCTTTTTTTTTCTCGTTCGATTCGACCACCGATCGCCATTAGGAGACGGCAATTTACATCGCCAGAAGCAAACAAAAAGAAAACGACCTCTTACCGCCATTGTCTCTAGCTAGCCGACCTCCCCCCGAGGGGTCGCACACCTGCAGCCCGTCCTGGCTTTCCGTCAAGAATCGCGCCGGTCGCTTCTGGCCGCCGACTCCCAATTCTCCCAACAGGCCTACAACAACAACTACTACTACCGAGAAGGCATCGCCCCCTCAAGCGGTGCCAGCAGCAGAGGAAGGAACATCATGGGCTTCCTCGAGGGAAAGTGGCCCAAGGCCTTTATGGGCACCATCACCGTCCAGGCCATACTATGTCTGGCATTCGAGGCGTAAGTAGCGGGATATGGCGACAGACGAGAACGGCCCCGACTCCATGGATTTGCTGACATGGTCCCTCCCCCCTATGCAGATACGTCTTCGCTCAGTTCCAAATGAACGTCGACTTCCACTCGGATAACGACACAAACAACTCACAATACAAGTCCATCCCCACCTTCTTGACGCTGTTCATCTTCGGTTTCCTCTACGAGCTGGTGCTGGTATGGGATGCGCTGCGGATGAAGAATACCATTCAGGTCATTGGCATTTGCTTCGCCAACCTCGCCCTCATGGTCTACACCACCATCCAGATCGACCAGATTTCCACCTCGTTCGACAAGCTCGAGGACACGGGCGCCATCAAGCCCGACCCCAACCACGGCAACCAGGGCTTGGACTGGCTGTGGCAGTCATGCAGGCCCTACCTCGTTGCCATTCCCATCATCCTCGGCTTCGGCACCATCATCATCTCCTTCATCGCCTACAAGCTGTACCAGGTCTTTGCCTGGGATATCCTCAAGCAGATCGGCGCCGACTACCGCATGAAGAACCGCTTCTTGCACTACCAGGTATGTTTGTGTGAATGCGTGGTGGTCCCCATAGTATTTCGAAGCGTTTTCCTCTAACACCAAGACCTCCAGATCTACATCGCTCTCCTTAAGTTCGATTTCTTCTTCTTCCTCGGCTTCACGGTCCAGTTCCTCGTCATCGTGACGGGCAAGACGGACCTCGAGCTGAGCCTGACCATCGCCGCCATCCCCATCACCATCGCCATCCTGCTGCTCGCCGCCTTCTTCACCCGCCGTGAGATCAAAGCCGGCATGATCGCCATCATCGCCCTCTACTTTGGCGGCCTCGCCTACTTCTTCTTCAAACTCGTCCGCATCTACCAGCCCGGCTTCCGGGACCACTACATCGCTGTGCGCCGCTCCCTGACGGCCTTCTCGGTGCTGACCATCCTGCTCATCATCCTGACCATCGTCAACGCCTTCATCTGCATGAACAACTTTGGAGCCGGCCTCAAGGCCCACCTGCTCAAGAAGAGCGCCGACGAGGAGAAGCAGCCCGACGCCAACTCGATCGGCCTCAGCGACGTCAAGCCCCAGCTGCCGAGCCGGATGACGATCGACTAAATGGCCCGAAGATTGGATGAGAGCGAGTGCAAAATACCAAATTCATTTAGAAGTGTATACAGAAACGACTTGAACGAAAACAGAAAGAGAGCAGGATTGACCTAGTCAAATAGGCTCTCCTCTCTTCTCACCAGGATACCCGCAGAGTAGTAGTAGTAGGGGGGGCAAAATTTTGAGGGGGCGCGACGAATCCAGATACCACCGCGGTTCTCATTCCATCGAAACAACGTTGTTCCGGTTGGAGATGAAAGAGAAGCCGGCACCAGATATTTCCTATTTAATTGGGCGTTTTTCTCCTCCCCCTTTCTCAAATGAATCCGGACAAACAGGCCCTTAACAACATCAGCATGGTCTTTCACCTCTAAACGGGGGGGCAGGAAAGTGCAATAGATGGATGGGTAAGGGCGTGGGATTTTTTTTTGTCACACAAATCATAGCATGAGGGGAGCAAACTTGTGTATTTTTGTTTTCCTAGACTCTCTTGGTATCAAATTCTACCATACTTGATTTGTTCTCCTCAAACAGTAGTCTGCCTGACGAAGAAAGACGCTGTTGAAATGGGAAATTTTGCTTGAAGGTTGTGTATAGCCTCTCTGCTTGCTCGCTCATGGCTCCTCCCCTTTGATATCCTTGATGAGCATGTCGACTAGACTGCTATGTTGCCCCTGTTATACCTGTTATATGAACACTAGAGTTATTTCCGGAGACATTGCTGCTATGACATGGATTCATCACATCATGGAACTCGGGGGTTTTGTATTCAGAAAAAAAAAAAGAAGATGGAGAGATCTTTTACGTGAAACGTTGTACATGCTGCTCTTCTTGATTTAGTGTGAGCTACGGCATGGGAGTCACTCACTACATACATACATGGCTCATCAAGCTCGGAAGACAGCCCCCTACCCCGTCACGCACACATATGTGCCTTCAGTTCTGACTTATGACTGGCTTGTATTCATATGGAATGATGGGGAGAGCTAGCTCAGGCCACTGAATTTCGCAAGTTGCCTAGATCACCTTTCCAATCATGAACGCTTCGATGCAGTGCTCACATGGAGCCAAGGGGTGTCGGAAACAAAAGTTATTCTAAGTCAACGAGAGGGTGGTGATTCCCAACGCTACATCGATCAGGCCTGTCTGTGCAAAAGACCTGGGCGGTAATCATACCGAGACTTAGTCCCGGGGTGGGCCTGCCTTGCCTTCCCAACTCCGGATGCCCATGAACCAACACACAAAATGCAAAAACCGTCCGGATTCGTCATTCTCAGAGTGCCCCATAACTGCATATCAAACAAACCTCTCTCTCCCTCCTCATCTCTCCGTGCTGCACTCTTCCTTCGCTAGCCAGCTCAAGTATGAATAAATTGGGCTGTACGTGATATAGGCATGTAAAACAAAACAACAGTAACGCTCCGAAGACAAAACAAGTCCGTTTCAAGCTCCATCGGCCCAGTCGCTCTGCTGGGGATCCGGCAGGAAAGAAGGGTCGAAGACGCGATAACTGAAGCCCGCGGGCCCCTCCAGCCCGTCCTTAACAGGGGCACTGCCGCCCAACCCGAGCCCCGGCCACTCGTGAAACCTCAGCTGAACCATCAGATTCTGAATCATCGGGCCAGAGTTCCACGGCATGTCCTCGTCGGAGACGTGAGACATCACAGGCACATCCGTGCCGCTGCTGTCTGCCGACGCGTTGTCAGGGGTCGAGTCGGAACCATCCTCAGCCGCAGCCGCAGCCGCTACCAGCCTCCCCGCCTCGCCTGCCCGGAAGTCGGCGCAATATCTATCCTACAAGACGATCTGCCTGGCGTCCTTGGTGTGTCCCTCGGACGGGCAATACGGGCACTTAAACTTGGTGCCCTTGGTCAGGTGCTGCAGCGACTCGCGCGCCAGGACGTGCCCGCAGGGCAGC
Organism: Thyridium curvatum; assembly: GCF_004353045.1. Classification (NCBI taxonomy): domain Eukaryota; kingdom Fungi; phylum Ascomycota; class Sordariomycetes; order Thyridiales; family Thyridiaceae; genus Thyridium; species Thyridium curvatum. Next base: position 75,627 of record NW_022156821.1, on the reverse strand, counting down.
ATCATGGGCGGGTTGGTGTCGGTCGTCTGCTCCTTGGAGACGGGGCAGACAAAGATGGAGTGGTAGATCATCGACGACGGCAGCGGCGTCTCGAACGCGAGCTCGTCGGCCGTCGTCCACTCGGTGCGCTGCGAGCGCGTGGCGCTGATGTACTTGATGAGCCGCGGCAGGGCGATGACGCCCGCCGTCGCGGCCACGTAGAGCGGCGACTCGGCCGACAGGCCCAGCAGGCTGCAGAACTCGCGCGTGAAGGAGGCGGCCACCTCGTCCAGCGGCCCGCCGAGGCTGGTGGCCGTCGTGGTGACGGGCGGGGAGATGTCTTCCTCGTCGACGACGGCCGCGGCCGGCGAGGCGGCGTCCTCGCCGAAGAGAGCGGCGTAGGGCGAGTCGCGGATGTTGGAGGCGAAGACGAGGGCGCAGGCCAGCTGCTGGACCTCGTGGAGGTGGCGGGGCTGGAATCGCGCAAAGTGCTCGCGGGCGTAGAGGAGGGCCTCGTCGACGCGCGCTCTGGAAAAGGGAGGTTCGTGTGATGCGACGCCCGCGTGCTGCCCGGCGCCCTTGAAGAGCCACACGAACTGCAGCTTGCTGAGCTCAAACTCGAGATTGGAACCTCTTGCCTCTAGCTCCTCCGAGTTTGACCGCGCCCAATCTATGGCAGGGCCGAGGTCGTGGGCGCGCAGTGCTTGTAGTATTGAGTACATGTGTGCGAACTGGGACTGGAGCTCGGCAGACTGGATGCTGGCCAGTTCTGTATGTGGCGGCTCGTGCGCATGTGAATGGTGGTGTACTTCACCCTCCTCGTCCTCGTCCGTCTCCATGTCGGCATCGTCATCGGCATCTTCGACGTCGTCCTCCGGTGGCAAGGGCTGCGACAGGTCCGCTGCTTCTTCGATGAATGTGCTGGCCACATTAAACTGACCTTCCCGTAGCAGGTGCATAGCGATGGCACGGTTGATAAGGGTATGGTGCTTAGCCATGGCGTCGTGCTCGGTCGGTAAAGGCTTGGAGGGGAAGTGCTGCACAGCAAAGAGCACGGTTAGTAAGAACGTCACGATCCCGGCTGTCGAAGGGTATCGGCGGGCAAGCGTACCTTGTCTAATGACTTTCCAAACTCTCGCTGTACTTTAGAGACCCTCTTCAGATCCTCGTTTACTTGTTCGAACCCTTCCTTGATCGGGTTTTGCAATCGTGTCATGGCTAGTCCAGCTGAATGGGGGTCTTGTGCTGCATCCAAGGTCAGTCTCTTTTCGGTACTCTGCACCAGGCGGGAGTATGCTATCCACGTACCTGAGGCTACCTGTTCCCTCACTGCTTCTAGATGCGCGATCATCTTGTCCATGTCGTTGACGGCTGGTGTCAGACTTGCTTTCCGAGAGATCTGACTGAGCTCCTTCTGGAGCACCGGCATGCTGTCCGCCATCTCGGGCGATCCTGGAGTTGTTCTGCTGGTTCTGAGATAGAGAATGAGGGTCGTCGGGTGCAACTATTGTCTCCTTTCTGACTCTTTATATGATGTTGGCACAGTTTGGCGAGCAAACATAGCAGCTGTTTCAAATATGTGCAACGATCTTTGCTGCCGGAGCTTCGTGGTCTGGACGTGGTGGTGGGGGGATAAAGTCGTGTGGGCTCTCCGAGCTGCTCGAGCACTCGCTTTATCGAGCAGAGGCCGTCAAGTCTGGCATATTCTTGCCCAAATATTCCCAGTGGCCAAGTTTAAGGTTTCGCTCGGTGTAACAGGGCAGAGGAAGATAGTGTGTTCGCAGGTTGGTTGCGTCGTGAGGTCTGGCTGTTGGAGAGTGTCGTCCCCAAGAGTCGAGTCGGTCGGTGGATTGATGGACGGGACTCAAGCTTGCATGGGGGGAGGAAGTGGAGCCGTCTTTAGCGCACCTCGAGTTAAGAGCACCCTGTGGATGGCATGATACCCCCCCCATCGGCACCCGTCCTGGTGACGCATGACGCTGCATTCAGATCCATGGATGGGGCGGACCTGACCCAGACCAGCGAGACCAGCAGGGGGAATGACCCCCTGTCGCCCGCTAAACTCGACCATCCGGTCCAGCAACCCAGCAGCGTTGGACCGCCCTTCGCTCCTCATTGGAGGGCTCGATTAGCGGCACGGGAGCGGGTGTTCCTTCTGGAGAGCTGTAAAAAAGGCTGTAGCGAAGAAAGCTGGGGAGCGTTTCCAAGGTTGATGCCATCACATGCCGGTTTCTGAAAAGGCTGCCTCTTCGCTCCCAAATCTGTCTACAACTTTACCCGCATACGCAGCCTGCCGGGCCTCACACCGCAGATTTTCGCTGCCAACGCCTCTCTGTTAGCTCTTGTGACTCCTGCTGGCTGGTCTTTGGTTCCCTGCAGCAATGTCCTAGCTGCCCGTGGTTCACGCAACCCTGGTCGAGTTGGTAGCTACCACACACACACACACACACACACACACGACGCACATGCACACAGCCGAGCTCTGCACCCCTCCGGTTTGACCATGTCGCAGAGCATACAGCTGCCCACCGCCGTACCAACGATCATCCAAGCTGGTCGACAGGCCTGACTGTCTCGACCCCTCCCGACATGTCTTCTTTCCCCTTCCTACCCCCAGCCATGTCGGATGTGAGGAATTTGAGGAGAGAAGACATACTGGCGGCACGGCTGGCTTCGCAGGGCAACTTGACCGCGAGCCCTGCTTCTGCAGGCACACTGCTCTCGGGCGGAGCGAAGGAGGAAGGGTCTGTACAGACACAGGCGGTTTCCTCGGAGGGTTCATCTACCCCCAGGCGCCGCCATGTTGTGTTTCCAGACCCAGTATCTCTTCGGTGAGTGCAAGCTTCCTTTCTCCATGTACGAGCTGCTCTAATCATAGGCTACTTCACAGCTACCTCGAAGAAGATGAGTGCGTTCAGGTCGTCGAGCGTCGACAGAAACTGCAGGGCTACGAACTGTATCTAGTTGAACAATGGGCCTGCTCTCGGCAGTCCCCAACCCTGGTCATCGCGACATACACCGGCGATCCGGACCACTCAATAGTTGTTGGCGTGCTGGGGATACCCGCAGATGAGAACGACTGGTCTCCGAGATTAAGAGTCTACTTCAAGGCCATTCAACAATACCATGCCAGGCCCAAGGACACCCCGTTGGGCGAGCTCATGGTCACCAATCTGAGCAGCTTCCCCTCGGCGCTGACCGTGATTCCTGTTCCGGACGGGGATATACGCGCACATCGCCAGTCCTTCATCGTCAACGAGGACCTGAAACGCCTGGGCTGTTCTGGAAGATCAGGTATGAGCCTTTCAGAGCCCACCGCCGCGACTCAGGCCAAGTTCTCCCAGCTGTACAAGACGAGCGATCGGGTACCTATCGAACAAGCCGTCGTGGAGCTCATCAAGCTTTGTCAGGTGGCCCTTCTGCTGTTCGGCAAGCTCGAGCAAGAGTACATAGACGGCCTACTCTGTGATCGCACCGAAGCGGGCATAAATGACTGGTGGACCGAGATCGGGTCCGAGTACTTCAATATCGAGCCGACAGATGGCATCTTGGGTCCGACCACCGTGGCAGCCCTACTTGGAACACTGATGGGCGCAAGGAATCGACTGAGCTGGTATGGCGCTCCCGTTGCGAAAGACGTGTTTGATATCGAATGTACGAAACGTGGAATTGGCTACTTTCAGAAGGCGCACAAGCTGGAGCGGACACGAAGACTAGACCGCCAGACGATGCTGAGGCTACACACGATCAGTGCCAAGGCAGCCGCTGGTGAGGCGGGCTGGGGTGTCCAGAGGGCAGTCAAGTCCACCGTCGAGGGATTCGGCGGGAAGAGAGGTGAGATCGTGATTGGCATGGTCGGCGGCAAAGACAAAGGCAACATCGGAGACATTGAAACTCTCGACATCAACAAGTTCATCAGCCTAGCCCACGGCGAGAGGGCAAAGTGGCTGTGGCATGGCAAGGCACGCAGATCCGTGGCAGAACACTACGAGAAGCCCATCAGCGACATGGGGAATATGCTCTTTGGCAAGGAGGTCGCCGCATCCCAGCCGAGCCGAAGGACGCAATCGCTCCCTTTGGGCGAAGATGTAGAGGTCAAGAAGAAGGAAGAGGCAGCAGCATTGTACTCGGCAACTCCCACGCCGGGCTCTACCCTTAGTGTGGCTGAGAGTCCCGGAGACAAGGACGCGCTGCACAAGGCTGTGTTGAAGAGTGTTGCAGGCAAGGTGAGCGACGCTCGTTCTGGCTTTGGTCGGTTCAGGGACAACATCAACACGGGGCGCCTCCGAGGTCACAACAGCCGGCCTTCACGAGACGACACTCCCGCCAGTAGCTACCTGAGTCCAGCTGGTTCAGGTGTTATGCGCAGCGACCTGATGCTGTCGAGCCCGACAATGGTCGGGCGGGCTTTCACGTGGAAGAACAAGCCAGAAGAATACCTGGCTGCCCTGCGGAAGGAGAAGGAAGGAGACGCTGTTCCAGGGGTGGCGTCTACCACACAGAGCTCAGGGACGCCGGCAGCCAAGGAATCCAGGTCACAGTCACAGCAGCTCGACCTTAGCAAGCTCGCGGACGCGCTCCCCGAAGCTGCAGAGTCTCTCCCTCCGTCCAGAGCAGAGGAGACTCGCAAAGATTTCCTGCTCACAGACGCCTCTGTTGCGAACTCGGTGGCAGACCCGAACGATCTGCAAGGCCCGCACCTGGAGGCTGACCGGCAGGCCGATACGAACCTGACTGTACTGCAACGAAGGCACAGCGTCGCCATCTCGACCCTGACCTTTACTCACCCGCTCAACGAGAGCCGCTGGCCGCGGCGCATGTCCTTCAGCTGCGCCGAAGAGGCGGTGCTCGGCTGGGAAGACATCCTCGACCTCGAGGAGGAGTCTCCTAGCGATGCCACCCACGGCGGGCCCCTGGCCCTCGCGCACCACCTGAGCAGGGTCGAGGCGGCGCAGAGCCTCTACGAGCGGCTGCTGGGCCTCAAGCAGACGCTGGGCCCCTGGGTCGGGGACAAGGTGCAGTGCCTCGAGGCGCTGGACCAGGACTACGCGGCGCAGCAGGAGGAGCTGCAGCAGCTGTACTACCGGCTGGCCGAGGCGTACCGGCGCGTCAAGGACTCGTCGCAGGAGATGGTGGCCGGGGAGCGGGCGCACGTGACCGAGGCGGTCAAGGACGTCGAGGTGCTGGCGGCCAAGCTCGAGTACGAGGTCAACGCGCTGGCGTCCAAGGCGGCCGAGGTCGAGGACGGGGTGCGGCAGTTCGAGGCGCAGGTCGAGATCGTGGAGCTGCGGGCCGAGGAGCTCAAGGCGCAGCTCGAGACGGAGAGCTGGGTGCACTGGTTCGTGCGGACGCTGACGGGCATCGGCACGGGGCCCAACATCACGAGGGGCGGGCCCGTGGCCGCTGCGGCGGCGGTCGTCGGGGACGAGAGCCGCGGGGAGGATCGGGAGCAGCCCGGTCGGGATGATGGGGCGCGTGGTGGAGCGAGGGAGGAGGAGGATGCCCATTCGTGAGCAAGTGGGAAACGACGGTGTGATATCACTTTTTTTTTTGTATCTCATACTTGCATAGCCCTGGCGATTCTTGGAGATTGGCTTCATTATTTCCGTATTTTCTTATGTTTGCTGGGCTCGATACCACGGCCGAAGATATGACCATAGAGGTTTCCCCCTTGTCTCTCATAGACAAAAAGAGAGAATGGTAATAAAAGTGGTTTTTGAATTTCATCTTGAGCCGGTGATGGTGTTGTTACCAGCGCTTTCATCGTACAGACCGATCATTCTGACCGGTGTAATATACACACGTATTCATCTTTCCCATCTGCCTGGCTCCATGGCATGTAATGCAAAAGAATCTCTGAAAGTCCAGAGTTCAAAAGCATCGTCTCATATCCATCTTCCCTCAATAAAGGCTCTTGGGATGCCAGAAAAAGCATAGCTTTGCCCTCCACATATACACTTCTGCATGATCGTACACACACTCTCTTTCTGCAAGACACAGCGTCACCTCGTCTTCAATTAACCAAAGAAGCTGCCGCCGGCGCTCCCGCCTCGCTGCTGCGTCTCCTTTTGCAGGATGTCCGAGACCTTCATGTGGACCTCGAAGAACTTTGCGGCGCAGCGGTCGAGACAGACGCTCTCGCCCTTGTTGAGGTCGCCTTCGTGGTAGTCGTTGGGGACGCACTTGAGCGCGCAGGATTTGGTCAGGCTACATGGAGAGAGCACCTTTGTCAGCAAGGAAGAAAGAGAGGTGTGGGAAAGAAGATTGTTTTATGACGATGATGGAAGAGGAAGTGAGGGAGCGGTGATAGGGAGGGCTTACCGGTTGTGCAGGTCGGCGAGGAGCTTCATCTCGCTCTCGACGGCGGCGATCTTCTCCGCCGAGGAGGGCTGGGGGCGTCCGAGACCGAGGAAAGACATTTTTGGTTGTGCTTCTTTGGCTGTGCTTTGGGGAGTCGGGCAGTGTTTTGGTTCTTGTCTTTCCGGAGGGTTGAGTGATTGAGAGTGACGATGATGATGTAGGTTCAAAGCCGGGACGGAAGCTTCAAAAACGCTTGCTCGGGGCGGTTTTTTGACGGGCGGTGAAAAGTCGAGGTCGCATGTGTGAAGAGCTTGGGTCCCACTTTTAAGCCCGAATTTGTGTCTATGATTGGCCTAAGCGCAATGAAAAGGAGACCTCTCTCAAAGGTGCAACCACTTTTTTTCTAGGAGCTTGGGATCAATCATCTAGAACAACAGGCCACCGCCTGGATTCAGTTGCATGGATATCAAGAAGCTCTCTGCACCAGCACGGATACGTTGTTGAAGAGTAGGCGGAAGGTTTCTTTCGCGGCGAACAGCAGGGTAAGCCCACCAATTCCATATTTTCTTCTATTAGAAACCACCTCCATCCACATGATGATACCACATAACATTAGAACCGTTGCGACTGACACGGAAACGTGTATGATCACAAATGCCAAATATCTGACTTGGATTCCTCCTGTTATCCTTCCACTGTACTTCTATATATACTGCTCGGACGAGTCGGCTAACAGAAGTCTTCAAGGCCAGAATGGCGTCCAGCCACTCCCTCCAGTTCCTCCGACCATACGTCTCCCGGCCCTTGGTCGGCCGACAGTCGCCCTACCTGCGATTCTACCACCTTGCGACGCAGTACCACTCCATACGCCAGAAGACCTCAGTCCGGCAACAGCGGAGGGCCTACAGCAAGGACCAGTCCAAGGAGGATGCCGAGCCCAACGCCGAGGACGAGGAGGAGCCGGACAAGTTGTCTGCCATCGATCGAGCGTGGCATTCAGGGGTGTATCCATACGTCCAAGGGGCGACCGTTCCAAAACGCGGGCCTAGGACCAAACCACAGAAAGAGAGAAGGGAGCCAGCAGCTGAGCAGGATTCAGATCCATGGACTGCGGCCTCGGAACCCGCCGAGGACCTGGACCTGAAACCAGCAGAGGACTCAGCTCTGGGCAATGGTGCAGATGCTGAACATACGAACGATTTCACCACCTCCAAAACAATAGGTACAGCCTCCGAGGGTGATATATTCGAAATGATGCCAAAATTCCTGGAGATAGAAGACGACGCCTGGGAGGATCTCAACGCCGATCAATGGGCCCCGGAATCAGCCGTAGACCCATACGCCGAAGGCACAAAAGACGGCCGATCTGCCGCCACGATAGTAGGGCAAATCATTGCCAAGGCCGCATCTGAGCAGGACTTCTCCCAGTCAGCAAACGGTGCCGCTCCAGTTGATCTCAAGGCACAGGTGGTCAAAGAAGGCGTGGGCGAGAGGTCTGTAGTCCGGAAACGTGTCGATGAATTGAAAGAGGCCGGCCTGTTCAGATATGTCCGACTGAGGCACCCAATGAGGCCTCACAGCATTAGGATGATCTACAGGCAGTACAGCGAGTTGACGCCCGACAGTCCCAAGACAGAGTACGTGCTTGTATACGGCCGCCTTCTCGCCGTGCGCACGTCCGGCTCCAAATTAGCCTTTCTCGACATCGTGCAGAACTTTAAGACACTGCAGATCACGGTCAATGTGGGCAAGGTGCAATGCCACCACCCTGACCAGGACAAGGGCACCCTCAAGAAGCTTCTCAAAGTGCTGAAGAGAGGGGACGTGATCTCTGCCACGGGGAGAGTCATACGTAAGGAGTCGGGGCAGCTGACTCTGGAGGCTATCGAGCTACCCCGTCTGGTCACGCCCAGCTTGGTACCCCTACCCGAGCAGTTGCTCGACGAGGACACGCGGATTCAAAACCGACACGTGGACCTGCTCGTCAACAAGGAATCGATCGACAACCTCAGACTTCGGTCATATGTCATTGGCTTCATCCGAAACGCCCTACTAAAACTCAGCTTCACCGAGGTCCAGACCCCGATCCTGGCTGCCAATGCCGGTGGTGCTGTTGCTCGGCCCTTTACTACCACGTCCAAGGCCGTGCCGGGAAAAGAGATTGCGCTGCGCATCGCGCCCGAGCTCTGGCTCAAGCGGCTCGTGGTCGGAGGCATGGACAGGGTGTTTGAGATCGGCCCGTCCTTCCGCAACGAGAGCGCCGACACGACGCACAACCCCGAGTTCACCACGTGCGAGTTCTACGCGACCTACTTCAACCTCGACGAGCTCATAGCCATGTCCAGCAAGCTCCTCAAGGACCTCGTCAGGCAGTACAACTCCGAGTGGCGCCCCGAGCAGTTTCAGTCCCTGCCGAGCCTGCAGATGGACCTGGCCGACAATATCCCCGAGTACGACTTCGTCCAGGAGATCCAGGTCCGGCTGCAGGCCCGGCTGCCCAACCTCGAGTCGCCCACCGCGCTCGAGGACCTCTACGACCTGCTCGACCGCCAGTCCCACCTCGTCGACACGTACCAGCTGACGCACGACGCGCCCTCGCTGCCCAAGCTGCTCGACCGCCTCGCCGCCGCGCTCATCGAGCCCCTGTCCCTGAAGCGGCCCATCTTCATCCGCAACCACCCGGCCTGCATGTCCCCGCTCGCCAAGTCGTACTTCGACCGCCGCACGGGCATGCTCCTGTCGGCCCGCGCCGAGCTCTTCTACGCCGGCAAGGAGATCGCCAACATGTACGAGGAGGAGAACGACCCGTTCTGGCAGCGCCGCAAGTTCGTCGCGCAGGCCCGCCGCAAGCGCTCCGCCGGCGAGGAGGACGAGGACGGCGCGCCGCTGCCCGTCGACGAGAGCTACCTCGCCGCGCTCGAGTCCGGGCTCCCCCCCACCGGCGGCTTCGGCTGCGGCATCGAGAGGCTCGTCATGATGCTCTCCGGCGCGGCCAAGATTGGCGACGTGCTTAGCTTTGGCAACCTGCGGAACGTGGTCGCGCTGGGGAGCGCCAAGAGGCAGCCGGCGCAGCAGGACGGGGATGACACGGACAAGAATGTGCCTGAGAAGAAGGAGAGCAAGGAGCAAAACGTGGAGAAGGAGGAAGGAGAGCAAACAGTGCCGGAGGAGGACAGGCAAGGCTTCACCCCCAAGGAGGGAGAAAAAGTTGGCAATCACTGAGGAGGCGAAGGTAGAATCACATGGCACAGCCTCGAGCTACGTGGCGACATCAATGTAGGATAATCTCTGTACCATTATTGCTATACTACAAATGATAGAAGACGATACCCCTTTTACTTATTCAAATCTCATCGCGTCAACTCTTGCTGTTCATGAATCTCGCGCCCGCTCGTGACATGTACATGTCCCCTGATCATCGTGACCCGTTTTTCCTCTTTTTCTTTCTTCCCCATGCGACGTCAATCTCACATTGCCCGCCCTACACCCAGTTCGGTCATACAAGCCAAAAGCACAAAGGTCTTCGTAAACACAGCGCAAAAAAAGAGTGTAGGTATTTCGCATTTCGTACAAATCAAGGCCGCACGCATGAACGCAATCAATCAAAGCACGCAAACACAAAGCAGGAACCATGGGGAGAATCAACGTCTCATTTTGGTCTGATACTATGAAGGAAAGAAACCGGAGGGGAAATGGAAGGAAATCAGTGCTGTGAAGTGTGTGGGATGTCGTGTACGTGGGGAAATGAGCAAGGGAGGGGATGCAGTTGAACGAAAATGAGGAAAAAGGAAAGCAAGCTCGGTCTTCTCTCGTGGAAGAAGAGCTCAGTCAGATCAGTGGAGACTTCGACATTCATTGTTTAAGACGGCCAAGAGGAGCCCGTTGATGTACACTCGAGTATTGCCCAATAGATAATGCCGCTGAAAGAAGTTGTACAAGTCTGTCGATCCAACGACGGGATGGCGTAAAGACAAGACGTAAAATACAGAGCGGATGGGCGTTTCTCTTTGCTCTAGTCAGCAAGGTGGTTGGTAGGAAAGTCTACCAGATGGCCGGCGTAGCCTTGGACTCAGTAAGCCAGTTGCGCACGTCGTCGGGGACGTGAAACTTGTTGCGCTGACCGTTGTTGGCAGAATTGCCTTGGTTCTTGCGAGCATTGTTGCCGCGCTGACCACCAGACTTGTCGTTCGCCTGGCCTCCGCTACCCTGTTGACCCTGGCCACGTTGGTTGTTTCCCTTCAGGTTACGTCCTCGGCTCTTACGGCCGCGGGTTCTATTCTTGGCGCTCGACGTCGTGTCGTTGACAGACTTGTCCTCATCACGAGCCTTGATGGCTCCCCACTCCACGGTCTGAGGCGCCGACTCAACCAGAGGTGCAAAGGTAGAAACGGAGCCAGTAACCGGAGCATCCTCGGAAGGCCAAGGTTCAGGAGGAGAGTCCCAGGGATTGGGGATATCCAAACCCCAGTAGGGGATGACCGGGGCAACATGGAGCTCAGGCTTCAAAATAGTAGCGGCACGATCAGAGCCGATACTCAGACCCAGTAGACGATGCTCACCCAAGAAGCTCTCGAAGTGCTTTGCAGCAACCTCGGCCGTGCGCTCCGCGGGCTTGTACTTCTTCCTGAGCGTGAACTTTAGGAAGTTCCTCGCATAGGCCTGCCGCATAGCGTCCAGGTTGAAGGGACGCAGGTACCGTGTGGCGCGTACCAAGGCCATCATAGGGTCCGGGTCATAGATCTGTCGCGGGATGCGACGCCTAGGGTCATAGAAGTTAGGTTGCTGTTCGCATCGGGGCGTGTCATGATATCCGGGAACTCGGAAAGGGTTGACGCATTGTTCGGTGGCGAATCCAGGCGGAGGGGGACTGCCAGGCTGCCCATGGGTATGGGCACCTTGGACGCCATCCAGCCATTGGACCAGTTCTTTGGCATCTTCCAGACCGGCAGGCTCATCGCCTCGATCGGTCACCTCCCAAAAGATCGACTGGACGAATTCGTCCAGAGATCGAAGCGGTCGCGTACCCTCAGGTATCGGCTGGCCAGCCTCATCTTTCTTTCTTGGGTCATCTCTACGTCGCCGAAGCAGAAGCACTTCGGCGATATACAGCTTATTCAGCTTGTAGTGATCCCACTCGGAGTCGAGGCAGGAAGAAAGAACACATCCCGCGCATCTATCACCAGACTTGCAGTGGATGAAGTTGATGGGATATTGCTCGTTGCAAACAGAACATTCCTGCCAATTTCCGGCAAAGCGATCCTCATCGTCGATGACTCGGTGTTCGACAAGGGCGACCATGTCCTTCAAAAGCCGACTTGGAAGGTCCTCAGTTGGGGTGTTGAGACCAGCCTTGATCTTCTGGTCCGCTATAGCAAGGCAATGCGGAACAAACAAGTCAGGCAAAGGCAGCTTCTCTAGGAATTGCCGGAAAGACGACGCTTCCGATGTGAAATCATAGGAAAGTTCTGCTGCTGCAGGCAAGATGCGCCAGAGAAGCTCTGAGGCGACTGAGGCCGGGGTGTCGCTACCCGAGTCTCCCCAGCTCAGGCCGAAGGAGCCAAGGCGGCCCTCTACCATAGGGCCATCATGATGTCGAGGATAGAAGTCTAAGGCGTCAAGCTTTCGACCATATTCCTTGCATCGGACCTTGGCGATTTGAAGGATCTTGGCAGCTGAGCCGAAATGAAGAAGCTCGCACCGGTAGATTCCCAGGTTGGTGAGATTAGGCATGGGATCTGTCTCACCGGCCAGGATAAGTCCAAGGCCCTCAACGGTTAGGAAGGGCACCCGGTGCAGGTGTAGGGTTCGAATGTTGCGACCAAAGTTGAAAATGGACCTGAATAGGCGAACCGTATGGGTGAGTTGCACAGGGTATTGAATGTTACCACGCCTAAAGCCTTCTTCTGGGGATTCTTCCGACCAACCAAGGCGGAAAGGCGAGACGACGACAGACTTGCCGACACCCTGCTTTAGCTCTTCCGGATCGCTCCGAGGAACTGGCAGTGCAGCCCAGACCTCCCGGTGCATGACATCGCAGCCATGGAAATCTCCCCTACTGAGGTCCCACGTATCCTGTATAACATGTTAGTTGGGACCAGGTAAACCAATACTTCAGACATCTTACGAAGAGTTGAGAGACTAGATGGTGGGCCTGCGAACACGTCAAGATGAGATTCTTGATCGCTTGGTGAGATAGATTCTCCATGAGCATGTCGCCGAGCTCGGGGACACGCAGGAATTTGAAAAGCATGTTTTCCTGCATCTTCTCGTGACGGAGTGAAGTCTCCTTGGTAGACAGAGACAGGGGCGCCTAGCGATATGTTAGATATCTGATATCGAACACATTGGGGTTCGACTTACGATTGTGATCACGCCAGGAATATCCGGCCAATACTTGAAATGATCCAAGTTCTGCTCATCAGACTCGGGCAGACCAGAGATGGACGGATCGTTGTAGTAGTACTGGCCCCTTGGCACCAGCTGTGCGGGCTTATACTTCTCCAAGATGTACGTCTTGATGTACTGATCCCCGGTGGGGGTGAACTCTTGCATCAAGTACTCGGTGTATCGGCCACATAGACCAAGATACTTCTGAGAATCATCCAGACGCGAGAGGATGAATTCCACTTCATCGGAGCGTGACTCCTGTATTGAACCAGTCAGCTCTGGGTCTCATCAGCTGGAGTCTCGGATAGCGTAGCTCTTACCTCGTTCTGGCCGGGCGGGCTCGCCCGTGGGTTGATGGACGCGTCGTCCATGTCTTCACGCCGTTTCGAAGTCTTTCGATGGTACTTGATGACTTTTTTCTGGTAGCAAGGTCTCTTTTCGCGGCCTGGCAGCGGAAGATGCGCAGTTGATATCTTTCCTGCACTTGCTTTGGCTTTCTGCTGAGCCTTGGCAGTGCTTGCGCCGCACTTGGACAACGATCTGTTATTGACAGGCTGCGGCTGGTCAGTAGCAGAATCTCGTGGTGCCTGTTTCGCGCGGGGCTTGCGCCGGTTCTTCTTCTTGGCCATGGTGAGGAGGGAGGCAGGGGGTTTTCAGGGGAGGATTATAGGAGAAGGGGCTGGCGAAGGGCGAGGAATCCAGTGAGAGATTTCGAGACGAAGACCAGCAAGACCTGGAAGACGAATCGAGGGTGGTTCACGCTGGGTTGTGCAAGGAATGGAAGCATGTCTCTCAATTGAACCACAGCGAGCGGGACAAATCGTGTAGATGACTTGGGAGAAAGTTGCCGGCGAGCCAAACGCCATGGGAGATACTTGCGCCTATGGCATCAAGTTCGTGCTTTGAACGAGGTCATGATGCCTCGAGGCCGAGGTGATCAATGTGACTTGACGCAGGGAAGGGAAAGAGAGGGAGACCACTCTTGGAAGAAGAGCAGAGATCAGGAAGTAAGAGGAGGAAGATGTGACGAGGAAGGTGGGGGGAGGAGGAAGGTAGGAGGATGAAGGTAGGAGGAGGAAGGAACGATGCCTGGCAGCAGCAGAGCCAAGACAAGCCTTTTCAAGTTCGCCCTATCAACGGCGCCAAGGAAATTGGTGATACTTACAGAAGCTGCTGATACTTGAACTTCAAAGTGAACCTTGAAGGTCAAGATGATGATTGAAGATGAGAAAAGTTTCTCTTCCTCGATAAATAGTAGTGTTGATGAAGAAGAGAAAAGAGGAGAAGGGGGGAGGGATGGGGATGGAGGGAGAATAGAAAAGGTTGTTGAAGTTGGGTGGGAGGTCGAAGATAAAAGAAGAGGGCGAGGGCTTTTATAGAACCCTCGCAACGACAATAGGCGGCGGCGGACAGGGCTGCCCTATTGTTTTGATTGTGCTATTGGCCTATTGTTCAATTCACTTGCCGGTCAAGCTATTGTCTTGACACACGAAATCGACACGAGCCGGGGGACGGGAGCCCGAGGTGCTGCCGCTCTACGTGAGCTGGGGTTAATAAGAAGGGCGTCAGGCAAGTTTCGTCCCAGCTTTGCATTTTGCCACCGACCTCACATGTCACCTATTCCTACTGCCCCACTTCCAAAAGACGTGTAAGGCTGCTAAAGTGAGTTAATGTGCAAAATCTACAGCTTGATGATCCTGAGCCCGAGGCTGTGCCGGGGCGTTTGTGGGCGAATTAGCCGAACCAAGCACACGAAACTCCGCAGCACCTCTTTACTTGAGCTCTTGGCAGTGGTAGTATGAACAAATACCAGAGATCTTTATCAAACATCTAAATTTTGAATGCTTCCAGCCTACAGTACATCCTAAATCTAAAATCCCATTCCCACAGAGCCCATCTTCTGAGAAGGTGGTTCCAAAGAGCTGCATTCTCATGTGCTGCACAATATCAACTTTGACTGAAACTAAGTATCCGACAATGGCCTTTCTGTTCTTATTTTTTTGACGTTGAAAGCCCTGTACTGGGTTCTTTCCACCAAAGCTTGAGGAGAGAGGCATGATAGCATAAAGATGTCAAGAAATAGCAGCACCATTCGCCATGACCTTAGGTCATGCTACCACAAAGGAAGGGCTGATGAAAATTCATCTCTAGAAATATGAGCGCCGAATTATCCGCCTCGAATTCCTTGTATCCCAATTGTACGTCCATCTACCTCCAACAGCTGCATTAATACACCGCTGTGCCGGATCTCGAGGATGGCCACTTCAAGTCGCACCAGTAATCCATCTTCAGACTCTGATCAGACCCTTCGTTGCGCTCTTAGTATTCGTCAAACGCTTGATAGATCCAATCAATAAAGCCCTTGCATGGTAAAGCATCCTCTAGAGTCTAGAGATATGTGGTTAACCATCGGCTCGGCATCTGCCTCGCAAGGGCCGTATGCGGAAATAGCAGGACCACATGATACAGAACGCCTGAACGCTGCTGGTATCAGCACTGATGCTCTCGTCTGTTGGAGATATTTGGGTCTTCTCGAGGTGCGCTTACTGGCAGCCGGAACGAGAGGAACGCCAGCAGTGGGTCGGAATCCTGGCAATCGACACGCGTTGGAGTCCGCTGTGAGCATTCGAATTGATTTTACGGATCTCGAGATTACCTTTGAAGAAAAGAGGTTTTATTTGGTGGACGGGCAGTCTAACAAATATTGGAGAGCCGCTTGAGAGAGGCGGTGGTGAGTATTTCCCCTTTTCCCTAACCAGCATATTTACGGAACTGCAAGCCTTGTTTTCACTATTCACTTAAAAGAGTACGCGATTGATTCTAAAGGGGACGATACATTTGTGAGCTAGTCTTCCATAGCGAAGTAGACAACATCATTGAGGTTTTGCAGCTGAAGCCAGGACAAGGCTGGCATGAAACGAGGCGTGATTGGCCCAAGACTGGGTGATAGCAAGCTGCCCAGCACATTGTGTCGCATAAACCAGGAGGGCAGACTAGACTATGATTGGAGGTATCCCAAATGGCTAACTTGCATATCAAGGGTTTCAAATTTTCCATCAGTCTCCGGAGCGAAATGGACGACATGGACCCTCCTCGTCATCGCAAAGACCAAATAATTTTACGTCCATATCAGGACCACATGGAATGCTTGTTTCCGTTACTCGTTTGGCGGTTTATTTTTAGGCCAATCCGTATCTAAGCCTGAGGCAATCTAAAATACCCGACCGAGACGTGCGGACTTTTGCTCCGTGGTAATTCCATTCCCATTTTCGTAACACGCCATTCACCCTTCCACCTGCTCGCATCCACCACCTTACAGCTTCTGCATGGCGGCAATGTCGGTGGACTGGACGTAGTCCTCGAAGCCCTGGATCTCCTCCTCGAGGTCGCTGACCGAGATCTTCTCGTCCTCGATGACCAGGTTGATCTGCAGCTTCTTGATACCGAAACCAACGGCAACGAGCGTGGAAGCACCCCAGACCAGACCATCCTTCTCAATGCCGCGGACGGCAGCCTCCAGGGCAACCATGTCGGTCTCGTCATCTGCGATTGTAGGTCAGCATACATGCATTGAACATGTCCACAAGAAACCGGGTATCCCGCTTCTTCTGGGCGGAGGAGCGCGGGGAGATGCGACGTACCCCAGGGCTTGACATCGAGGATGACGATGGACTTGGCGGCGGCCTTGGGCTTGGCCTCCTTCTTCTTGCGGTACTCGGCCAGGCGCTCCTCACGGATGCGGGCAGCCTCAGCATCCTCCTCCTCGTCGTCAGAGCCGAACAGGTCGACGTCGTCGTCGTCCTCGGCAGCGGGGGCCTTGGCGGGGTTCAGGGTGACCTCGGCGGCCTCGGGGCCGTAGACGGTGTAGGGCTTGGTGGCATCGCCAGCCAGGGTGGAGAACTCATCCTCGTAGGTGGCGATGTGCTTGTACCAGCGGGCAGCATTGGGGTACTTGGCAGCCTCGGGGGCAGACTTCAGGGCCTTGAAGGTGGCGACATCGGCCTGAGAGGGAGTGTAGCTGTTCCAAGAGATTGCGCCGTCAGTGAGGGGTTTCGCACACGATTTTGAGGGGCGGTGACGAGACAATCAAAGAGACGGCAAATTGGATCAGAAGTGCAACGATGTGCGGGGTGTGTAATCATGCGCAGGTCTTGAGGCTGCTCAGCAACACGGACCATGGTATATCATCATTGGAAATGCAGACGGGGAGAAGGCAGGGCAGAAACTCGGGAGGGAGAGGGCGCATACCCAACGATGTAGGAGCGGGTCGCGAGCCAGTTGTTGAGGACTGCGGGCATGAGTTAGCAGGCGGTCAAGGCGGGCGGCAGACGGAGAGAGCAAATTGACTTACTGGACAGGCCGGCGTCGGTGAGGAGATCAGTGAAACCCATGTTTGCAGTTGGTTTTGTGGCGTCTTGAAGAGGATGGACGAGGAATACGGTAACGGTTGATGGGGAAGTTGGTTGGATGTCGTGTCTGTTTAGAAAAGATTGCACACAAGAGGCGGCCAATTTTTTTCTCGGGCAGAGAGCTCGAAACCCCACCTACCCACCTCAGTCTGGTGTGCGTGTTGCCCGCCACTTTCCCTTTCCACCACTTCGAGTCCGTGCCATTTGGCCCATTTCTCAGGCACCACCACAGAAAGCACAGCACCCTAGCACGTGGGCGCCTAAGGCAGCAACTGCTTTGGCCCACCCGCCACCATTTGAGGTCAGAGGGAGGGGCTGTTGAGATGAGTCCCTGCATGGTGCTTATCGATAAGGAGACCATGAGAGTGGCTGGACATGATGATATGTTCATTCGTTTCTGCATATCTATCTACCTAACTCTGGACTCTCAAACAAGAGTCAATGCCAATAAATGATACTCGCTGATTCATAGCAATGAAAAGTCTCCTCCTTAGACCCAGAAACCCCTTCAGTGTGTCGTGTTTGTCATCCTCCCGCCCACTCCTCCTTCCTCCAGTTTACGGCTTCTGACCATAGACCACATGGCTGGATGTGTGTTAGCGAATACTTACTCTCTAGGCGACTGGAAGCGAAGGGGAACCCACAAATCAAGAATCGCATGGACATGCGGATTCCTCAAGCTCTTCCGCACATCTATGAGCAGCGCCGTGACCTGCTCGGGGGTCCACCCCAGCACGCCGGTGTACAGTCTCAGCGACAGACCCTCCAGCCCGCCGTTGACCTGCATGTAGTTCCACGCGCCCACTTCCTTGAGCAGCGGGTCCTTTGCCCAAGGCCCGATGGGGATCTTGTGTCGCTTGTGCACGATATTCTTGAAGCCGGCGTCTCTGGCCCAGCCCTCGAGTTTTGACCCCGGGTTCGGGTCGCGCCCGAGGGAGCGAGCGGCATCGAGAAGCGTGGAGATCCATACGAGCAGTGGGTCGTCGGGCTTGAGAGAACCGTCGTCGGAGTAGTACTGGAGATCGAAGTCCTGGAACTCGCCCCAACCACCTGGACGCAGATTTCTGGATTCCCTTCAGTCCACCGTCTCATGAGGACCGCGCAGTCCGAGGACAACTTACCCGTAGATGTTGCCAACCAACTTGGGCCAATCAAGGATACTAGCAGCCATATACCTGCAGAAGATCCAGTCAAATTTGAAGCCGTACAGCCAATCCTCCTCGACGTCGTCAACCTCAAACTTGACGTTGGGTGGTATGAAGTTGGGCATGTTGGCACTCAGGTCATTGCCAATTACCTGCAGCTGTGTTAAAATACTTCTCTGTTGACAGGATACTGCTAAGTTGTGCTTACTGTTGCATTCTCGAACTCCTCGGCAACCGTGATAGCCCCTGGTACTAGTTAGCCTGTTGCGATAGGGAGTAGTAAGATCAACATCTAAGACAGCACCCACATATACCAGTCCCAGTACCAATATCAAGGATGTTGTGCACCTTTTCCTTCTCAATCGGAGCTTGATACAATCCTCCGGTGATCTTGGTCATGATCTCGTGAAGCAACAGGAGCCGATCCATCTCCAACTAGTGCGTATGCCGAGTGCGTCAGTTTTTGAAGCGTGCGACTGATACATACAACAGCGTATGACTTGGAACTGACCTCATCATTTGGCCGTGAATACCCTAGTTCTAGAGTTAGTGACTGCTAAAGACCATATGAGGGATGATCTCGTCCACACTCACTGCCAGACCGGTATGCATGATAGCGGCGGCCATGCTCCATGGGATAGTTCTGCACGCTCTCGGCGAGAGATGAGGAATAGCTCGCTCTGTTGGAAAGGAAAAGGGGTTAGAAGGCCAGTTCCAGACGAGATAACTGCCCAGTGCGCAACTCACACAGACTCGCCGATCGCAGAATCATTGTCGTCGAACTTGAACGCGAGCGCTAAGTCAGCGTACCAGATCTTCCAGAATAGGGGTCAGATCTCTCATACAACATCGTCAACCTCGACAGACTGTGCAGAAATGACCGAGGCCGCCTCTGGCCCCTGAGCCGGCTCCTCCGGCGACGTTGTCGTTGGACCGACCGGTCGGTTCTGTTCGGCCATTCTTTACGATCAAGTATACTTGCGCAAGTTGACCTTCCTCAAATGGCAGTTCTAATGATTTGGAGGGGATTGTGCAAGAAGCGAGGATATGTTGTTCCTCGCGAGATTATTTATGTAGCAGGTGAACCAGGACCCCCCAGCAGCTGCCAAGGATGGATCCTTTTCTGCAACAATGCTGCGCCCAACCAATGAGGCCTGATACCCATACATATGTGACATTGAGCTCGGGCATGGCCGGAATTGGCTAGCCCGAACCGATCTTTATGGCAAACATCGCCGCAGAGGTGCAGAGGCAAGCAAAGAGGTGAAAAGTGTAGTCTATTAGATAGAGATATTCTTGTAAAGTATCACGGGCAGGCTTCCTACCCATGTCGATGAGAGAACGTAGGCCAGAGTGGTTGGGCGTGGTTTGGGATGTTTGCTCTGATATTGTCGTAGGTCCTGCAGAGCAAGGGTATCCTTGGAGCTCTGACCCCGGATTTTGTGCCATGGTACCGGGTCAGACACCTCGCCTCGAGGGCATTGCGAGCTCTGTTTGGCTAAGTACTTGTAATTATGTCTTCAAGAGAATATGTACAATTGTGGATTTGCTGAGGCATGAGTTGGCTTGTGGGAGCTGAAGACCACACCCGTATGGCTGAACTCACGGAAGCACCCGTCAGCCCGCACTCCATGTCGTTGATGGATCTCGCAGACTTATGACACCGAGATATGGGGATGCCTATGCGTATACCTTTACCAAAGAATAGCTACTGGGTTTGTTGCATGTCTTTGCCCCAGACTGCTGACTTCGAGTCTACTCTCAAGCCCGTGCTCTCCGAGCTTGCAGCTCAGGCACCTAGGTATGAGCAAAGACGCTGCACGCCGCCAAGAATCCCGGAGCGAAGCTTTTACCAAGACGGCCGACTGATTGACTAACAGTGCTGTCAAGTGAGGCTATCCCAAGGTCAGCCCACAATTTCTCGTAGACGGAAGTCGGCGCGGCGGCATCGAAGAACTTTTCGCCTTCTAGCGTTGCGTGCTGGGAGGCTAACGATGATGCCATCCGCGCCAAGAGGCGGCGAGTGGAGCAACTGCTGACCCTACCACCGCCTTCCAGTGGGATTGCCGCTGCGCCTAACCGCTACAGGAAGGTTGCTGCCGCCTGCCATGAGGAATTAGTGCCACCGAGCCCGTCATCTCGGGCCTTTACATAAACTGAGGTCCAGGCCCTGACATCTTTTCTTTCCTATCCAACGTCCTATTGTTATGCCTTTGGATGGGAACTCAAAGACTCGCAGTGCGTCGTAGTCTTCTTGCCTTCTAAGAGAGAGTTTGTTCGAGACGAAGAGACGCTATCTGCGCAGCACCGAACCATGGCAGACCGAACGGAGGTGCACTCGACACCGGCAGATGCTGAGAAGGGTATCGGCGGCGGGGGCCAGGCCAACCCCGACCCCTTGAAATATGATGGACCCGAATTCGAGGAAAGAGCCGTCGAAGATCGCTTGAGCCGCAGCCTGTCGAACCGCCAAGTGCAGATGATTGCCATCGGAGGCACCATCGGCACCGGACTCTTCCTCGGCACGGGCAAGGCGCTCGCCACCGGCGGACCGGCCTCGCTGCTCATCTGCTACCTCATCATCGGCGCGATCGTCTACGTGACCATGATCAGCCTCGGAGAGATGGCAACATTTATCCCAGTCGCCGGAAGCTTTTGCACTTTTGCTGGGTGAGTAACCCGCCTCATAGTCTGGACCGGCAGTCCGACGGACCTCGACCGGATCTGGCGATCGACATCGCCCGTACGGACAGGCAAGACTGATAGTATTCTAGCCGTTTCGTAGACGATGCTTTTGGGTTCGCTCTGACCTGGAACTACTGGTTCAACGACGCCGTCTCGACGGGGTCTGACCTCGTTGCTCTGCAGCTCATCCTGCAGTACTGGAATGAAAACTTTCCCGGCTGGGCCTTCAGCCTAATCTTCTGGATACCCCTCGTTGCGAGCAACCTCATCGCTGTGCGGTTCTACGGCGAGCTGCAGTACTGGCTGAGCTTGTTGAAGATTATCACGATTATCGTAAGTCCCCATGCCATGGATACCATCATGGGGGACAAGGACAGGCAGACTGACAAGACTATAGATCTTCTTCATTATGGGCATTCTCGCCAACTGTGGCGTCAATCCGGAGCATCGCTACATTGGGGGAGAGTACTGGCGGTTGCCCGGCGCCCCATTTGTGGGAGGTATCGGAGGGTTCGCCAGTGTCTTTGTCACCGCTGCGTTTGCTTGTAAGCCTCTTGCCTCAAATATGGGTATGCCACAGAGGGCTCGAATACTAAACTGTCGCAGTTGGCGGAACCGAGTCCATTGCCATCACGGCGGGAGAGACCAAGGACCCAGTCAAAAACCTGCCCAAGGTCGTCCGTAACGTCTTTTGGCGTATCCTTATTTTCTAGTAAGTATCACACAACAATGAATTCTCTGGAACACACGTCACTGACTTGTCTATAGCATCATGACGGCCCTGATGATCGGCCTCAACGTGCCCTACAACTACCCCAAGCTCTCGAGCAAGTCGACCGTCACCTCGCCATTCACCATCGTCTTCCAGACGGTCGGCGCCAAGGCAGCGGGCAGTTTCATCAACGCCGTTGTCCTGACCAGCATCCTGTCCGCCGGCAACCATGCCCTGTTCGCCGGCGCCAGACTGCTCTACACCATGGGCATCGACGGCCACGCACCTTCATTCTTCGGGCGTCTCAACAAGCAACAGGTGCCCTGGATAGCAGTCCTGGCCACCGGCGCCGTCGGCGGCCTCTGCTTCGGATCCAGCTACATCGGCAGCGGCCAGCTGTGGAGCTGGCTGCAGA
Organism: Thyridium curvatum; assembly: GCF_004353045.1. Lineage (NCBI taxonomy): Eukaryota > Fungi > Ascomycota > Sordariomycetes > Thyridiales > Thyridiaceae > Thyridium > Thyridium curvatum. Next base: position 53,595 of record NW_022156821.1, on the reverse strand, counting down.
ACATCGTCGGCGTCTCCAACCAGCTCAGCTGGATGTCCATCGGCATCGCCTCGATCCGCTTCCGCCGCGGGCTCGCGGCCCAGGGCAAGACGCACCTGCTCGGCTACCGCAACTGGACCTACCCCTACGGACCCTGGGCCTCGGTCTTCCTCAACGCCTTCCTCATCCTCATCCAGGGCTGGAGCTGCTTCAGCCCCAAGTTCAGCGCCGTCGACTTTGTCAGCTACTACATCGAGATCCCCGTCATGATCCTCATGTACGTCGCGTGGAAGCTCATCAAGAGGACCAAGGTTGTCAAGCTCGAGGAGATGGACCTGGTGACGGACGTGTACACTGTCGAGGTTGTGGAGGGTGTTGAGGTGGATGAGAAGAGGAGCACGAGGGAGAAGCTGAAGAATCTCGTGGGATGGGTGTTTTAATTTTCAAGATCTAGGGGAAAGCTACGCATTAGATCTCTGACTTCGAAATTTAACAGAATATCTTCGCTATCTGGACCTACCTGCTTTCAAATATTCAAGTAACGCTAATGGCGCTGCATCCAAAGTCGGCACTGGTGATCTCCAAAACCTGCTGTACCGTAATAATATCCAAAAGAGATGTTGTCTTGCTTCATACAAATTATTCGCATCGCTGCCAGTGTCTCAAATCTCAGATCCTTTACCCCTTTGTGTAGAAGACGGAGGCAACTTCGCTCTGAACATCGACTATCAGCCTCCACTCGCAACGACAACGCCAGAGAAAGGCAGTACCTACACGCATCAGCTTTTGGGGCGTTTTGACGACGATCTTTGACCCCTTGTCCTGTGATAGCAGTGTTCAGCGACAGCCCAAATCAATGACATGGACACCATACTTTCATAGTGAAGTTCCCATCGCCAAAGCGCCGCCAGAGCAGCCTTTGTAGCTTTTCCCTGTTCAGGTCTCTCGTTTTGAACTCCTCTCTCCAGATGTTTTCCTTGAGCGCCTTCGTTTCCCGACTGTCTTCGACCGACTGCTCGACGAGGTTGGCCGTGGACACCCGCCCCATGGGCAGGTCAGTCGTGAACGACGATCGCTCGATGGGCAGGTTAGTGAAAGACGACCGCTCGATGGGCTGCTTGCCCTTATTCTTCTTCTTCTTGGCCTTCTTGAACATATTGAACATCTGCAGTGGGGTAGCGTATGAGGGTTGCGTAAAGAAGAAAAAATGTCGATAGTGGTCTGGCTTTTGAGATAGTGTAGGGAAGAGGAATGCGAAGATTGGAGCATTTTCCTTAGGTACGGCCCCGTGTGCGGGAATTATATAGTTCGTCGCAAGAGCTGTGAGCATATGCTGTTAGCGAGGCATGTTCGTTCGTGAGTGATGGGGTTTAGGGAGCCGTGAACTGATGGGACTGTTGTGACAGCGTACCTGAAGCACGCGACGATGTTATATGGACATGTAGACTTCGTGTTACTGATCAAGCAGTCATTGGGAAACACCAGTCTGGTTGTACGGCGTGTCATCGGCCGGTGGTGTGCATGATTCATTCGAACGGGCGACGAACCTGATCCTCCCAATCATACGCGCGACGCCTCCTGAGCAAACCCCCATAGCAAACCTCCAGAGCAGGAGGCCCTGCTGGAAGTTCGGACCCAGGATGCCGGGACGGCAACCTCAGGACCGTCAAGAAAATATTTGTAGAAGTCTCGAGCTGTCGAGTGACACGTACATGAGCTGTTCGGCATGTAATACACTACACCAGAGTAGCTGGTTTGCCGTAGCCGGGAAATGCTCTCGAAGCAAAGGCCGGCAGAGCCGGACGCAGAATGCCATGTGCTCTGTCTCAAGATATTTTGCAAGCTCTATGCACGATGGAACCGAACAATCTTCGCGGAGGATCGAGCTTGGCAGATACAAGGCTAGTTTTCCACTCCTTCACTCTGTGACGGACTGGAGCTCTTGAAGTTGGTTAGTCCTTATGCATGAGGCCGAGGATTGCTCGCTTGAAGAGATCGTGCGAGATTGTGCTAGAACCGCGCTTGGTCAGCGCAACAGTCTGCGTATCATCTCCTGCACAACCTAGGCCTGCTGGGACCAGGACTGAAACAGTTCACAGATCACGCTTGAGGAGTGCTGTCATATGACGGGTTTGTAGACGGATTAAACAAGACCTTCTGTTCTGCACCCCGGATGCTCCTTAAACTATCCGAATATCGCTTGATATACCAGCTAAAGGTGTTGAGAAACCGACATGGGAGCCTTGCTTGGTTTGTTGGTTTGGTTGGCGAGCTGCCAGGGCTTGGCCAGAGGACGGGGCGGCTCGTGTCTTGGTTAACGCGGTCATTTATACATACAGTCTCATACAAAGCAGGGGGACCCAAGAGTGTTCTTGTCTTTTCTCAAAAAGTATAAGAATGGGTAGAGAGTGTGTTGAAGGAGGAAGATTCACGTATGGAACAGATCGGGTCGAACAATCTCGACCTCTTCACTCTCACTCAATGACGTTGAGATCCGGTCCAAACTCTGTCCTCGCTGAGAACGCCATTGCAACAGAGCTTTTTCCGGGCCTGGGAGGAGTTTAGCTTCCGGTATGAGCAGACATACGGCCGTACGTACTTGGAGCTGGGAAGCAACACTACCACAAATGATCGGAGTCAGTGATTGAGCATCGAGATATTTGGACTGCATAAAGGTAGTGGAAGCTCGAGGTTGTTGTGTTGAGGGCAAACGGAGAGATCTGAAGCCTCAAAAACAATGATTCTAATGGAAAGCTCCTTTGGAAGTGTCCGTTGCGTTGTCTTCTTCGATGCTATCAAAGTATAGCTCTTGCCTGAGGAGTTTCATCCATGGATGCAAAGGCCCTTTGACAAGATCTTTGCACAGATCATCTGAAAGGCCATTGGATCTATTGGGGCTGGATGCCCTGCCACTGTTTAGCTCTTCAAATTGTCGATAGCCTGGCTGGTAGGTGACTCATAGCACTCTGAGGGACCCGCGGCTGCGAGCCTCGTCTCCAACAGCACCACCACACAAGCTGCCTTTGCCCCTTCAACCCACAAAAAGAGATTTCTGACTTTGTGCACAGAGTCACAACAACTCCATCAACCCAAGACTCAATTTCGGTCTTGCCATCCTCGCCCTTCCGTGAGCAATAGCAATACCGAAGCCCATCATGGCAACCGAGCCAACCAACGCTGGCGACCTGCCCTCCGAGCTGAAACTCCAGGTCCTCAAACTCGCCCGAGCCAGGACCGAAACCAGAGACATCATCGACGTCGAGCTGGTTATCCATGACCGCCCGGATCTCGATGGCGGAACGGAGCTTGTGATGGAGATGCATCTTCGCAACGGCTTCGAGAGCACGGAGCGACTGAGAGAGAAGGCCGCTCATCTCGCTGTCTGCAAGGCTGCCAGGCGTGAGGCGCTCAAGGAAGGATCCACTCCTCTCAAGGTCCACGGTGGCGTCATATATATCGATCCCAAGACGGCCGTTCTTCGCTTCGGTCCTACGGAGCGCATTCTCGACCTCTTGCTACGGCCTGTTCTTCATGACCACGACTGGGAGCCTCCCGAGCCTGAGCATATTTGGAACATCAAGAAGATCTGTTTCGACATTGACGACTTCGGACTCTTCCACGTCCCCCGCACCAAAGTATTGAACAACATCTACCAGTCGTCGTGCTACGTTCGAGAGAAGTTACGCGTCCAGCAACTGTTCTACAGCATCGCCATCATCTGCAGATACTTCCCCGACTTGGAGTCCGTCTGCTTCTCGACGGAGCACCCCCTGCTCGGCTGGTTCCCGGACCAGCAGCACTTCCCCAGCAAGACGCGCCGCGGCATCCACATCAACGAGAGCGGAGACCCCTGGTCCCCGCTCTACAAGCCCAAGGAGACGGTTCTGACCTTCTGGAAGTCGTGCGTCTTTCTTCTGAGCGCCTTCGACGACATGCTGCCTGTTCCTGTTGCCCCAGTGAACGTCAGTGTCCGCTTCCTCGCATGGACTCCCCAGCATGACCGAAGGGAGGAGATCTGGCTGCCGGGACTGCGAAAGGCACGTCCCAATGTTCGTTTTGCCATTCGGCAATTCCGTGATTGGATGGTGACTGATCAGCCGTTCTAAGACAATGCATGCTTGTCAACACCATCTTCTAGCCAACCAAAAACCTTACCATCTGGGAGGCAATTTCATCGGACGACGATGGGATCGCGGGATGGAACCACCAGACAAAGATACATCGGTTGTTTTGATCAGAGGTGAAAAGGGATTTCACATGGGACTGCGTTGGGGCGTTGGGGCGTTCGAGCAACTATCACAGTCCAAGCGGACTGTGACCAAAAAGGGTCATCAATGCGAGCTAGAGAGGAAGAAGACATGGATCTTCCTCGAGGGCCAGTTGCGGGACTACTACTGTTTTGCACGCGATTCGCAGGAGACAAGAGGGAATCATGGAGCAGGCCGTGCCTAGCAATTTCATGGAGTTGTCGGAAATAGTCTACATAACGCTCCATAGACAGTGTAATTTTTAGAATTGATCCTCCTTGTCCCAAAACTCTCTTTGATAGTTTATGCTTCCGATGAAATGTGCAGTCTGAAAGGTTGAGACCGGAGAGCTCTCAGACCTGAAGCTGTCAAAGCCGATGCAACTTCAAGGAGTTCAAGGAAAGCCGGGATGTTCTGATTGCCTTTGTTGAAAAACATGACTAAATGACAAAGCGCAATTTTCATAGATATCTTTTAAGCTAGCTCCTTGTCTCAACAGGCTCATAAGGTTGACTGTGTCTGCCTGCTTTCTTCTTCAACGTCTTAAGAACGGGAGCCTCGCCGGATTTACTGGCCGCGTGTCGAGGGCAGTGGGGGTGTTTTCGGATCCTGAAGATCCCTGGATGGGGCCAGAATGGAGCGTTTCAGAGGTAGGCCCAAGGAAGCGCTAACAAGACGATCCAAGGTTATTTCAACGCCGGAGCATCGTGAAGAATTGGAACATGTGCTCAGTCGTGAGCTCTACACAATTCTTGTCGCTGTTGCTATTGAGTGAGATTTTCTTCTCAGCAACCAGACTTAGCCAATGCGCAAATGATGTCCATTGTCTATCCCAAATGGCTATCTATTTCTCCTTCCAGACGCTGGTCTATCCTGAAACGCGGCATTGACCTTCCACCATACACCCTGCGCTAATCTCAAGCAATCTCGGCCTCGATCAGCATCTCGTACTCCTGCGGGTCAGGCCAGTAGTTGACGATCTTGAAGCCGGCGCCCGTCAGCAGCTTCTCCCACTGCTCCTTGGTGCGCTCCGACGCCGACAGCAGCGACATCATGTTGACGTCCATGGTCGTCTGGCTGATGCTCGCGCCCGTCGGCGGCAGCACGATGTCGTACACGAACAGCTTGGAGTAGCCCTTGGCCATGGCGTCGCGCGTGTTGGCCAGCAGCTCCGCGGCCTTGGCGTCGGGCCAGTCGTGCAGCACGGCGTGCATAAAGTACGCGCGGCCGCCCTTGACGGGCTGCGGCAGGAAGAAGTCGTGCGCCACGGCCGTGATCTTGGGGTCCACGCGGGCCCGCGCGATGATCTCGGGCAGGTCCTGCAGCACCAGGGCGCCGGCGGGCAGGTCGGGCTTCGCCGCCAGCACGTGCGAGATGTCGATGCCCGTGTTGCCGCCGAGGTCGACGACGAGCGGGGCGCCCTCGTCGAGCCTGGCGCCCTCGAGCAGCTTGCTCGGGTCGTAGAGCTTGGTCCAGGGCGTCTTCCACGCCGTCCAGGCCTCCATGTGGCCCGTGAAGGCCTCGTAGTAGTCGGGGCTCTTCTGCAGGCGGCCGAAGAAGTTGAGCCCGTCCGGGTCGGCGCCCGAGTGGTTGTTGTTCTCTGGCGCCGTGGGCTCCTTGTACCCGATCTGGGAGAGGTACTTGGGCAGGTTGAGGCCGCAGAGAATGTATTGGTTCTTACTGTGATGCGTGTCAGCCTGTGGACACTTCAAGGGTGGTATTCATGCAAGACGCTTACGCAGCTTCGAGTGATGCGCGGACTTTGGTGCTCTCGTCGCCAATGGCAAGCGAGAACGGGGTAGGCTTGAACTTGTCTACGCCCGTCTCCTCGACGACGTTGAAAGCAGCCATGAGGCGGAACAAGCGGCCTATTGATTCGAAAGGAAGTGTAAGCATCGAGCGCGATCAGATACGACGGGGAGGGAGATGCATACGCAGCAAGTTCGGCTCAACCTCAGTCTTGCATAGCTTCAGAAGCTCATCAAGCGACTTCTCGGCACCACCCTCGCTGGTCCAGGCCTTCCAGAGGCCAAGGTCGATGCAGGTCTGAAGGGCGGCAGAGACAACGGGGTGCTCGAAGCAGAAGCCCCAAGCTCTCTCATAAGGAGACTCTACCCGCGCGAGCAACCGACGGGCAGCTGCACGGACACGGAGCCGCTCGGTCTCGTCGTTAAACGAAGCATGGCTGACGCCGTCGAGCACCGAGATGATGTCTTTTGAAGCCATGGTAGCTAGTTAAAAGGTCTTGGGAGTACAGGGAGTGCTAAGAGCAGTGTGGATTAGACAAGCTCAAGTTGTAGGATGGCACGCCGTCGTCTGGAGAGCTCAAGGGCTCTCCGCAGTCAGATTTATACATCGATCATGGACCACACCGCCCCCGGGACCGCTCCAACGTGGTTGTGGAGCATGCTCCGTGGTGAAAACGTGCGCTGCCCGCCCGCATGGTTGACCGAGACGAAGAACCCTTGAGTTGTTTTGGTACCATGGCCCAGTTAGGCCAGGAAAGACGTGAACCGGCATGTGACAGGTCAATCGATGGGGGTAAGACGGCCCCTGGAGCCTGCCCGTGGTTGGTTTAGTCAATGGTTGGCAAGCCAGGTGGGTTGATAAGAGGGGGCTTGGAGCTGGGATATCCAGTATTATGATGGTTTTATGTTACCTCGCTAACCTGTCGAGGCGCTCAGGCGAGCAGCTATCGCCAAGGAGAGGCAACGATGTTCACCCACGAAGCACTGGGACGTTCGGGATTTTACGCGGCAATGATTTGCATGTCATATTGGGGTCGGTCTGGAGAGGTCGTCGGATTCAACCCGCGATGGGGCAGCTTGCGAAAGAGCCCACAAGTTTTTGGGGCAAAGTGGAATAACTTTAGACTGATTGCGTACACGCTGATGAGTGGAGATATACAAGTACAAGTACGAATGCAGACGTGCAGACAGCCCCAGTCTTGCCCCCTGGGCCACGGACGGAGCATCCTGTACGCATCCATATGGAGCTTCAGGCCTGACGAAGGGTCACACCAGAGCAGTGCAGTGCAATCTTTGCGATGATCCGGGTCGTGGATGGGTGAGAATCCGGCCTGATGTTGCTCTTGCATTGGAGCATGCGAGCGCGTCTATCTGCACACATGCGAGTGATTACCACGTGGACACTCGTCCTGTGCTTACTGCATACAAGTCAAAGTCCCAGCTTGGTGGGAAGTTCGTGTTGATCTTCCACCATGCGCTACAAAGGTACCTACTGCCTGCCCCCAAATCATACATGCACCTACAAGTAAAGTAGATCATCACTAAACCTACCTTAGTTATGTCGTATTCTCTGCTGACTGGATATGGGACCCCCCTGAGACTTAGCAGGACCCTTAGCGTTCATGAGAAAAAGAGAAAAGGTTTAGTGCATGTGTTGGGCAACTTTTGGTCTGCAGCTACTGCGACGTACCTCTTGCTCATCACATCAGACTCTGGATGGATCGTTTCATCTTACCCACATCCTCACCTGATTGAGGCTGGCAGCGGATATGGACGCCAACGGTTTCGTGTAACACCAGCTGGCCTTGTGTAGATTTGGATATCGAATTTGAAGAGCAGAAGCAGGCGAACTTACACCCCTCCTTCGAGCAGTGGCGCTCTTCAGGCCCCAGCGTCATCCCCGGGAGTCCAATCCGCCGGCCCCAGCCGAGCTGTCCAGATCAAGATAAGCAGCACCCAGGTAGCGCTGCAGAGCACAATCACACGAGGGCTTTTCTGCATTGAAGAACACCTGCATTCAAGTGGAGCCCCTTCAAGGAACAAACAGGCTTTGACATGGCCTGCGAATAGGTGGAAGGGCTGTGGCGGGGAATAAGCGGAAGTAATTCGGGGTCCACTGGGCTCGAGCCACTACTAGGTACCTGGCGAGCCTGGCCACCAGCGCTGGGGCATTGAGGTTAATACTCCTTCGTAAGTACAAGGTACGGGCCGTTGAAACCGGTACACTAACATCGACAAGCGTCGAAGCTACTGGAGAGTAGGATGCTGATCACTGTGACAGCTCGGCTCAGCTTTCTCTGTTTCATGCGCGCTTTTCTCGACGTTGCCGCGAACACGCACCTGCTGCTGGGGTGTGTGGCACAACAGCGTGTCATTCTTCACCGAAAGCAAAGATGACCTCGAGCGGCTGAGATCCTCCTCGGGCCCTCACTCACTGCCTAAGCCTCAGGTATATCCTTTCAAGCGTGGAAATATCAACCTGTCCCACCAAAGGGACCCGCAGATGCGCACGTCCCTGCACCTGGAACTCTGAAGATGAATGGATCACAAGCTCGGGCGGATGATTCCCACTGATTCCCACCCCTTTGAGGGGATAAGCAGCGTCCGTCATTCTTCTGGTCCACAGAGTGTCCAATCGGAAGACCTTCGCGTCAGGCACCCCGTGCGGAAGCGAGCCGTCGACCCCTGACTACCGAACCAGGATCTGGCATTGTTTGTCACCTCGCCCTGTGAAGATTCCTTCAGGGATCTCCAAGAGGTATTCGGTATTTTTGCACGCTTAGCTCTTGTGGCTTTCATTATCTGCACTGCCGATGTGACCGTCCTCATGGGTGGTGAGTTTCACGAGACTGGGGCTCTGAAAATCTGTGCTCTCCCTCTGCATGGTCTGGAGGCTCAAGTCCCAGCCCCGGTTATGCGGCCGTTCGTGCCCTGACTCGGCGAGCCGACTGATTGAGTTGAGGAAGGAGGGCGTATCGGGCGTATCTTCGCACACATTGCCCCCTGCTGAGCCAGATCAGCAATGCTTGGTGGGCATGCATGCTCGGAGATAGCACTGATTTCTGACGGCCAAGAAAGGGGACTCTGACAAGTGTGCAGCAGAAAGTGGCACACACACTCTATGGACAAGACAAGGCCCCCAGCTCTTCGCCACTGCCGAGTTTAAAATAACACTTCCCAGGTCCTTCTTACATCGACTGTTCGGTGAGGAAGTGCTGATGTTGGATGTGGGTTGCTTTGCGCGTTCAATTCCTTCGTGCTTTTAATACGCAGAATACGCACCGCCTGTTCAGCATCTCGAGCACAGAGTCCAAGATACCTAGTCAACGGTTCCAGGATGAGCCAGTACTATGGTGGCCTCGGACCCATGACCAACGCGGTCCTCTGGGTTGAGGTTGTCGTCTTCTTCGTCTTTGTCGCCTTGAGAATCTACACCCGCAAAGTCATCTTGAACTCTGTCGGTCCGGATGACTACCTGGTTCTTCTCGCTCTGGTAGGACACCCCTTACATCATCAGGCATACTGGTTGGATCCTATTGGCTGATCCAACACCGCAGGTCCTTCAAATCATCTACACTGCCCTCGTCCATGTGGCATCAAACTACGGCCTCGGCCGGCTCTTTGCCGATGTTGGGGATATGGAGGTCTACTTCACGGCCGTCAAGTGGGAGGTGTTTAGCCAGGTCGCCGGCATCTTGGTCATTGGCGTTGGAAAGTGCGCTGTGGGCATCTTCCTTCTGCGCATCGTCCGCAGCAAGATCCAGATCGGTTTCATCTGGGCCTTCATCGCCGGGACCGTATTCATCACGCTCTTTGCCGCCATCACCGTCGTCGCCCGTTGCACGCCCGTCGAGAAGTCCTGGAACGACAACGTCCCCGGCCACTGCGCATTCAACTTCTCCCCGATCGGCATGACGGTTGGCTGTAGGTGCTCAAATGACGAGTGTGGTGCTACGAGACAGAACTGACATGGACGCAGGCTGGTTCGTCATCGCCGACTTTGCCTTCGCTATCCTTCCTTGGTTCGTCGTCTGGGGTCTCAACATGAAGCGCAAGGAGAAGATCACGGTCGCCTGCGGCCTGAGCCTCGGTGTGTTGTAGGTGTCATCCTTATCACAACATTCATTGCATCCCTAGACCCTTCCTAACCTATGTCTGCACAGCGCCGGCGTCTGCGGTATCGTTCGAACAGTCGCCCTCAACGGGCTCAACGCGCAAGAGTACATCTGTATGTTCACCCCCCTATTCGCCCATCCGCCCTCTGCCTGCCTCTCTACCCCTGATTGACCAATCCCACGAACTGACCTCTTTCCCTCGATTCTGTTCAAACAGACGACACAGTCCCCATGCTTATCTGGTCCGCCACCGAGAGCACCGTCACCATCATGTGCTCCTCGATCCCCGTCCTGCGGCCCCTGTACGTGCGCTTCCGCTACGGCAGCAAGGGCGACAGCTCCTCGGGCGGCGGCGGCGGCAACGGCTCCTACAAGCTGCCCATGTACGGCAACAACAGCGTCGCGCACAACAAGTACGGCCTCGGCTCGACGGCCGCCGCCGAGGCGGGCGTCAAGGCCGGGCCGACGCACCACGCCCACGCCGTCGCCACGTACTCGGGCGACAACGCCAGCGACGAGAGCATCCTGCGCGACGCCAAGGCCCAGGGCATCATCGGCGGGGGCATCAGGAGGACGGACGAGGTCTCTATCAGCTACGGGGCTTATGCCAAATAAGGAGGCTGGGTCGGGTCGGTTCCATGCTTGTAAGATTTGAGGAGAAGTGGACTCGTCTTGTATCACCAAATACCCAGTGCGGGAACAATGCCTTTCTTTGATCTTTTGTTGAAGGAGGATGATGAGGGGGTTTGAGTAATATAGAAGTTTCTTATGAGAAGATACCAGACTGGAACCGAAAGGACACATGCCGGAATATCTGAGAGGCAGTCAGTCACTCCTTTGTGGGACATGAAGACTGACTGGCTTGGCTTGTTACCTCGAGTAGCAACTAGCTGCTATCTGACGTGGCTACACTGAGACACCTACATCATGTCCGTTGCGGCCAGAGTCTGCCCCTGTATGGTGTCCCTCAGTCGCCGCCAATAGCATTCCGTAAACGAAGGGCAGCTGGCTCGCCAAATATCGGCGCATTTCAAGATTCTGCGCCGCAGCCTTGTGGACCACCACGCCGAATCTCATCCCGGACGTCCGTGCAGGGCAGGCGCCACTGTGCCGCTCTTAGTATCCACTGCGGTCAAGAACAGTGATATCACGAAGATCATGCTCACTACTACGAAAGGCTTAAAAAGAGGGACGGACCACAAAGTTTGACTGCAAGGGGACCGGCCTAATGATTCACAACACTGCGGTGCGGAGGTGAGCATCGAAAGAGTCCATCCTTCGTAGTGACGTTTGATTCCCTTGATTTTAGATCTAACTACCGTTAGTTCAGATGAAACTGAGATGATGGTTTGGTGACTTCGTGAGGCTCAACCTAACAGTTCCCTTCACAGGGATTAGCGGGTCAGGTCTTTCCTCTGGGTGAATCAGCCGGTTGACAGGTGCCTGCCACTCTTATCCAGATATCAATCCTTCGCCACCTTTGGCGGCAGCCGTCGGTACCAAAAAGCAGCCACCTCTGGAGCGAGCCATCACACAATGGCTTCCAAATAAACTGCGCACAAACTGCGCACAATAGGAGCTACAGACCTAATCAGAATTCCTGGGCATAAAAGCACGCTCGAGAATGATTTGAAAAGATCAGTGCTCTCCTTCCCTCCCTCTCTCCCTCCTCATTCCACGAAAGAAAAGAAGAAAAAAACCAACCTCAATTCGAAAGTCCTCCCCCCTGCAGAGGCACCTTGCTCCATCAGCCTCAATCACCTTCTGATACTCAGATCAACATCACCATCTTCCAGCTTGCAGTCATGGATGCAGACAAATTCACACAATACCTGTACGAATGGGCTTCATTTAAAGGTGATTCCTTCATGACGGAAGCCAAAATCGTCGAGTCGCTCGCTGAGATCGCCAGCTACACCAAGAGCCAAGGAGAACAGCTCTCAGCCAACAAACCCAGCAAGGAGACGTATCTGCACTTCCAATGGCGCCTGTGCAAAAATCTCTTCATTGATCAATATGCCGAGTCGGCCAATGCTGGCGACTTCGTCATCGCCTGCCTCGCCGCGCTGTGCCTCGATGAGCTCCAGAATCTCGAACCCAGGGGATAGAATCGCCCGGGATCGAAGATCCTGCCTACCATCTCGGTGGGCCGAATACACAGGATCCGATACTCGGAGACGATCGCGGAAGCTCTGGAATACATCTGCAGTGATCTTGCATCTGATTTCGCCAACGAGATCTATAGCAAAGAAAACAAACTGCCGGCGCGGGCGAAGACGCTGAGCTTCAACTCACAAGCCCTGACAATACGACCAAAGGGATCCGCAAGCACCGCGAGCGCGCACTCTCAGGCAGCAGCTATGCCTCTTGCCAACACCGTATCGACCAAGCCTGTACAGACGGCTCTCAATCCGCCCTTGGAAGTGCAATTGCACCCAGATATCATCCGCTGGGTTTCAGCCCATCGCTCAGCCCCTACCACCGTGGCAAACCCGCCTTTTGAGGCCCGGATCTTTCGTCGTGCAAGGCGGAGGCATAGGAGGACCAAACGGAATGGAACGGGGGTTTGACTTGACGCATATTTGCTGTACTTGTCGTTCAGGATGGGGTTTGGGTTCTTATCAAGAAGGATGTTTGGAGGAGAGGCCGGCTTTCATATACCAGCTAGGAAGGATCTAGGTTTCTCGGTGGCCTTTCGGTCTTTGATCGCGTCGGGTGTCGCAAGGGCAAAGACATGGTGTTATTCACGGACAAATGAGTTCGGGGGTTAGATATCATGCCTTTCACAGTACAATGACAGCTTGGGTCCTGGTATAATATGTCCTTCGCACTGCTGTCTTTTGTGACTTGAAGGAGGAGGACAAACTTCCTCAAGTGGTGTTCTTGCCAACATTTCAATATCTTGCAGATCCCTCTCGTGGCCGGGCTCAAACCGGAAATGAGCAGAGGAGGTTCGCCCATATGGGCCCGGCAGCAAGCATCCGGCTCCACACAAGACTTTACCAAGAATGCACTGGGTAGAAGCTGTCAAATGGGGCCTTCTTGGACTCGATTTCAATGACAGCGCAAGAGCCTTCATGCAGTTCGAATGACGACTGGCACTTCTCCCCGCAACCCCATACCCCGGTTTTACCGGCTTTTCGGGGTTGGTTCAGCCACTCCCGGCACGACGTGGATATAAAGGGAGGGGCAGATATGCAGTTTGCCTGTGGTTTGGGAGCAGTAAGCAACAGCCGCCGCAGAGACCACCCGAATTGTTCACTCCAACTGTACTTGACCATGGCCGTTCCCAGGACGTCCCAGGAGAAGGCAGATGTCGAGACACTCGCGGCTGAAGCGGTTGATGTTATGGATAAGGCCAAGGACCTGCCAACCTTTGGAGCACTCGGGCAGGAGGAACTCGAATTCCTGGCCAACTTCTCGGAGCAAGCCCGCAAGAAGGTCGTCCGCAAGGTTGACGTGTGTTGATGCGTTTCCTTTCGCTGGAAGGATACTTGTAACTGACATTCACAGTGGCGTTTGATCCCCATGCTGCTCTTCTTGTTCCTTATCTCGTACTTGGACAAGACAAACATCGGTGCGTTGAGTGCAATGGTGAGAATATCGCTAGTACTGACCATGAGGCTTTAGGCAATGCAAAGATTGAAGGGTTGCTACCCAGCCTCCACATGACGGGTAATCAGTACAACATTGCCTTGTCGATCTTCTTCATACCTTACATCCTAGCCGGTCAGTACTCCTCGAACATTCGGGCCTTATGTGGCCGTTACAATGCTGACTGGACATGCCCAGAAATTCCTAGCAACCTGATCTTGAACAAGTTCAAAAAGCCCTCCCAATACATCGCCCTGATTGTTTTTCTGTGGGGAGTGATCATGGTCTGCACGGGCTTCGTGACAAACTTCTCTACCCTGTGCGCCGTACGATTCCTCCTTGGGCTCTTCGAGTAAGCTTCGACGGCGACCAACTAAGACCGTGTCATAAACTAACCTGCTCTCTAGAGCCGGCTTCTTCCCCGGAGCGATCCTTCTGGTCTCCAAGTGGTACGTCCCAGACGAGGTGCAGACTCGAATTGCTCTGATCTACACCTCCGCAGCCACTGGCGGCGCGTTCTCCGGGCTTCTGGCGTTCGGCATCGCCAAGATGAACGGCATTGCCGGTTACGAGGGCTGGAGATGGGTGCGTGTCAAGACTCGCCTCGAACATTGTGCGTAGCTAAAGCGGAATATTCCAGATCTTCATCGTGGAGGGCCTCGCCACCGTGTTCATGGCCTTCGTCTGCCTCCTCGTCCTCGTCGACTCGCCCGCCCTGTCCAGCGCGTGGCTCACGCCGGACGAGGTCCGCTACCTCGAGCTGCGGCAGGTCGCACGCCGCGCCGCGCGGCCCGAGGACTACCGCGAGAAGAGCCTCGACCGGTCGGTGCTCTGGGCCGTCCTGCGCGACTGGAAGGTCTACCTGCTCGTGCTGGCGCAGTGGTCCAACATGGTGCCCAACTACGCCATGAAGTTCACCATGCCCAGCATCGTCAGGTCGATGGGCTTCGCCTCGGCCACGGCGCAGCTGCTGACCATCCCGCCCTACGCCTGCGGCGCCGTCTCGGGCTACGTGCTGTCCCTGTTCGCGGACCGGTACGTCTGGCGGATGCCCTTCATCCTGGGGCCGCAGGCGTGCGTCGTCGTCGCCTTCGCCGTGCTCTTCGTCAAGGCGGGCGACATCCAGCACAACATCGGCGTGTGCTACTTTGGCGTCTGCCTCGCCTGCCTGGGCATGTACCCCATCTTTCCCGGCGTCAACGCGTGGAACGTGGCCAACCAGGCCGGGCCGACGAAGCGCGCCGTCAGCATCGCCTACCTCGTGGCCATGGGCAACGTCGGCGGCGTGATCGGCTCGTACATCTACAAGGAGGACGAGGCGCCCGAGTACCCGACCGGGTTCGGCAACTCTCTTGCCTTTGCGGCGGCGGGGCTGATCGCCGCCCTGCTGCTCGAGTACCTGCTTCTCAGGAGCAACAGGAGGAACGAGAAGCTGACGGAGGTGGAGGTGCGGGCCAGGTACACGGATGAGGAGCTTGAGCGGATGGGTGACCGGAGTCCTCTCTACAAGTACGCTCTGTAAGACTGCAGGAGATGGCTCGCAGCTGCAGGGAATTGTCCATACTCCAGTGCGAAGCTGGGCTACCCGGATGATCAGTCCCGACAGGGTGAACTGTCTGTTCTATAAAAGTCTTGGAGTACTACGGGCCCTTGGGAGCCCAGCGTGTTGTGCTATTGGTTAATCAATGCAATTCAACGTCAGCGTCTATCCAACTTCACCTATCACAAGAGGAATAAGCTCAGCCCGTGGCGCGGTAGTCCTACAGGAGCGAATGTGTGAAGTTGGTGACCGGTTGCTTGCAACCGGTCCCGCATTGAGTTGGAGTCAACTCCGCCGGAGACAGGGATCCGGTCCATCCTTGTCACAATCGCAGATTGCAGAGGGTAGATTCACGCTGCGAACGAGACCTGACTTGGCGAGGGATGCTCAGATTGAGCGACGAGCTGCTAGCAGAAGCACTTATTAATCCATCAAGCCCATCGGGCTGAGGCAGTGTGATAGCCCTTATGCGTTCTTGAGTAAGGAGATGGGTTGCTACTGTTGTGGTATCTCCTGATGGGACCAAGAAACTGCCATCAGCTTCTGCATTCAATATGGAAATGGAGGTAATTATGAGATGGCTTTGGAATATGGACTATTATTCTCATTATTCACTCTCTTACAGATGGATATGCGTCTTGGTAACCCGCTTCCCGTCCCTATACGCGTCCATCACCTCGTTGACATTCTCCGCCCGGAGCCCCTCCTTCACGACGTAACCCAACGGCTTGATCTGTCCGCTCTCCAGGTACTCCGGCACCCTGGCCCAGAAGCCCTTGGCCAGCTCGGGGTACTGGTGCGAACTGCCAAACACACCGCGCACATCATATCCTGCCTTCTTCCCCACAACCTTGGACGCATCCACGTCGCCGCGCGGCAACAGGCGCGCCAGAGCGCCCTTCTTGTGGCTCGAGAGGGCGTTGAGCCCGAGCGGTAGGCCCTCGACTGGGTTGATGGTGTCAAATGCATACAACAGGTCGTCTCCTACCACGTCGCGGATGCGGGACAGGATGGTGTCGTACCCGGCATGCCGGTCGATGACGTGCGTGGCGCCGTAGGACTTCAGCTCCTTCTCGTCGCCGCCGACCACGACGATGCGCCCGATTCCCGCGAGCTTGGCCAGCTGCACGCCGAAGCGGCCGCAGTTGGTGCCGCCGCCGACGACGAGGAGCGAAGTGCCGGCGTAGTCAAAGTCCCTGGCGGCCGGCGACCACGGCGCCGGGATCTGCAGCGTCTCGAAGAGGGCGACTAGGGGCGCGATGATGTTGGTCGGCAGGGTGGCGGCCTCGTCGTCGGTGACCGAGTCCGGGATCTTGGCCAGCGCGAACGTATCCGCCACGGCGTACTCCTGCAGGCCGTTCTGGCGCGACCCGGGCGTGAAGCCCGGCTGGTAGACTACGCGGTCGCCGACGGCAAGGCCGGTGACGCCGGGGCCGAGCTTGGTAACCGTCCCGACGACGTCGTTGGTCACGACGGCGGGGAGGTCGTCCTGGATGAAGAGGAGCCAGTCGCGGGCCTTTTCGTCGTGCGGGTTGATCCCGGCGACCGAGACCTTGACCTGCACCTCGTCCGCGCCCGGCTCGGGGACGGGCCAGTCGTCGACCTGGACCAGCTTGCCGGGGGCGGTGACGACAAGGGCTTTCTGCGTGGCGGCCATGGATACGAAAATCGATAGAAATTGATGGTTTTACGTCCTGTGTGTGGTGAGGTATATGCTGTGCGTGCGTGTTGCAGCCAAGCACACAAGGATCGCAGCTTCACCTTGTGCTGGGTTTATATATACCGGCCTTATTAATGATGGCGCCATCGAGGGAAAGGTGGGATGCCGTACCACAAGGTTTGTGTTGTCGTAAGCTACGGGACGGTGATTGGAAAGCTCGGCTCTTCGCGTTTTGCGGCTCGCCATGGCGCTCTGGTCTGACATAGCGAGTGCTGACCAAAGGAAGCTTACCAAGCAGGGCCTGATCGGATTATTTATTGCTTAACCCAATTGATCTCGGTGTTAAGATTGAAGCACCCAAGGCATGAAGGGACCTGCACAATAAAATCTCCTTCTCTGCAAGATGCTCAAGACGGATCTGTTTGCGCTGAGAGAGTGCGCAGCCGCATTGTGCTGACATGGCACGCGCATTATCTGGCTTTGGTATGGGGGGCTGTTCCATGTGGGCATCACATGTTTATGACATGATCAACGGCAAGTCGACAGATGGAAGGGATTGCAATCACGACAATACGACGTGCCAAAAACAATTCACATTGAATTGACGTATGAAGTGGTGCTATTCTCTGTGTGTATCATTCCAGAAAGTGTCCCCCAGCCCATCTGCGAATATTGAATGTTGCTTGTCTTCGTGTCGCGGTATTATTATATCAGAGACTGTATTCTGCCGCGACACTTTGAGATTGCAGAGGTGTCCACCCAGACAGTGCGTTATTCGTTCAGTGCGAAATCTCCAGGAAGGAAGTCAGAAGGTGGGAGAAGCTCTTGCGAGCTATGTGTCTGTGGTGATATTATGGAGGTACGTACAGCCAAAGTCGAGGGGTAAGGTACCTAGGTAGGTAGTTTGGTTCCGATGTCCCAACCGGATCAGTGACATCTCTGGTTGAAATGTTCTTGGCAACTTGCGCCAGTTATGTGCATCTACGATAGCGATATCGCCTGCGAGTTTCTCTGATCGGGCGCTTGTTTGAGAAGTTTGATTTCAAAGTCCTCAAACATTGGGGTGCAGGGGACTCGATCTCCGTGCCCTCCTAATATGAAACACTTATTCAGTTAGTTAACCCTAGTTAGGCTCTACGTGATTTCTACTTGCCCTTTTAGAAGACGCACCGACGCTACACAGCCTGGCACCGGCGCTGACACGCTGTGCCCCACGACTGCGAATAACTTCACTTGAATTGTATCATATTTTCACCAAGACTCCTAGAATATATCCCCTTCATTGAACAACCTATCAAGGTATAAAGTTGGTGTTGGAAGGTTTTGGTTTTGCAGCCTTCACATAGAAACTCATAACCCCGCTGCTTTTAGCAGCATCCTCACTTCTTGAACCAAGTCAGATCTAGAGATGAGTGTACCCCGGTCCTTCGTGGCCCCTTCTTCCTTCTCAGCTTGAATTGCTTTGACTCTCACTTGGCCAGCTGCCAGCTCGTCTTGCCCGAGCATTACAGCCACTGGCACGCCTCCGGCGGCATTGAATTGAGCTTGAGGCTTTGGCTTCTTCTTGGGAAGATACTCGGCTCTAATGCCAGCCTTCCATAGTTCGCCAGCGATTGCCATGCGCTCGGGTAGAAGGCCATCGAAATCCTTGCCGCCAAAGGCCATAACAAAGACTTCGGCATCCCGGGCCATTTTTTGGGACTTCTTCTTCGTTTCCCTCGCATCCAGAATCGTGAAGATGCGGTCGATTCCCAAAGAGACACCAACACAAGGTACGGGTTGTTTACCGTACATACCAACAAGGCCGTCATACCGTCCACCCGCGGCGATGCTTCCAACCTGGATGGTTGATCCGTTGGTTTGAGGGATAACCTCGTAGATTAAGCCCGAATAGTAGTCCAAACCCCGAGCAAGCGACAGGTCGAAACTGACCTTGTCTATGATATTCATAGCTTCTAGATAAGACATGAGGAGAGTCATATCGTCGAGCCCTGACTTGACTAGTGGATTGTCACAGAACTCTGTGACAGTCTTGAGGCTTGCCAGCATTTCAGACATGCTGCCGCTGCGTTGTACATATTCCCCAATACGATCCGCAACATCCTTGGGCAGATCTTTCTCATCAACCATCTCTTTCTTGACTTCATCCCAAGGCGACTTGTCCAACTTGTCCACAGCCGAGCTGATAGTTCTTGTTTTGTCGGCCGGTACCCCTGCAATGTCAAAGATACCATCCAAGATCTGTCTGTGGTTGATCTTGATGGTAATGTCAAGCTCTAGGGCGTGGAAGATGTCTACCACGACGCGCAGAACCTCCGCATCAGGGACCATTGGATCGTACGAGCCGGCAATGTCAAAGTCGCACTGGTAGAATTCACGCAATCTTCCTCGAGAGATTGCGGGCTGGTCCCGCCTGTAGACCTTGGCGATTTGATATCGCTTGACCTGTTTGACGTCGGAGTGCATGGCGAGCCACCGAGCAAATGGCACTGTCAGGTCATACCGTAGCGAGCAGAGCTCGCCGCCCTGGTCTTCGAGGTTGTAGATTAGGCGTGCCTCCTCGCCATATTTGCCGGCAAGAATGTCCCTAAGCTCAAAAACCGGAGTGTCGAGAGGAATAGCACCGTGAAGCTCAAAAATTTCGCTTGCGGTGCGGAAGATGCACTCGCGGAGATGTAATTCTCGGCCACTCCAATCTCGAGTTCCCTTAGGCGTTTTTAGCTGGAACGCTGGACGAAGGGGCACAGCACCTTGGGATGCCATCATGCGAAAATAGAACAAGAAGAGATGTTATGGTGGCAAGGTATGAAGTGCTCACGAGATCTCCTAGAGTCAGATAATTGAGCAGTCTGACTCACCGCGGGGTTATTTTGCTCAATCCTAAGGCTGCCTGAAAGTGCGAGTCCTCACACCGGAGACCCACTCACTGCACCTCCCATCACACCCCCATGCACCGGTGCAGCTCCAGCTGCACCAGTCCACTCACGAGATAGGAAGTCCTCGATGACAAGGTTCGTATTTTAGACATAGCTGTTATCTGCGCACTTCCCCATCTCCTATTTGCTCTCGGAATCGTGTAAAGTTTCACCTGTATATCGAGTCTCTGCGAAATAGACTCGTTCAGGTACATGTCGTATGCATACTCAGAATTACATCATGACCGGGGTCCAACACATCAGAAATGTGACTTCTGTAAGAGGATTTCTTCATACAAAGCTTCCCAACCCATAGCTTCTATTTTTTTTATTTTACTACCCAGTGACGCCCCAAAACACACGCTACAACCTAGCCGGCATGCGGCTCGCTCCGTCCAGCCGGATAACCTCGCCGTTCAACATGGTGTTCTCGATCAGGTGGATGACCAAGGCAGCAAACTCCTCGGGCTTGCCGGGCCGCTTGGGGAACTCGAGGCTGTTGAGGAGGCTCTTGCGCACCTTGTCCGACATGGCCTTGGTCATGTTGGTCTCGAACAGGCTGGGGGCGATGGTCAGGACGCGGATGCCGTGGCGGCTCAGGTCCCGGGCCATGGGCAGCGTCATGGCGGCCACGGCGCCCTTGCTGGCGGCGTAGGCGACCTGGCCCATCTGGCCGTCGAAGGCGGCCGAGCTGGCGACCATGACGACGACGCCGCGCTCGCCGTCGGGGCCCTCGCCGCCGTCGGGGGAGGCGGCGGCGATGTGCGGCAGGGCCTGGCGCACGAGGTCGAGCGTGCCGCGCAGGTTGACGCCGAGCACGAGGTCGAGCGCGTCGAGGCGCGCGGGGCGGTGCTTGCCGTCCATGATGAGGGCCGGCAGACCTATGCCCGCCGCGGGCACGACGCCGCCCAGCGGCGCGCCGCCCGCGGACCGGGACCACTCTGCCGCTGCGGTCACGGCGGCGGCGACGCTGGCCGTGTCGGTCACGTCGACCTGGTAGAAGCGGGCGCGGGACGGCCCGCCTAGCTCGGCGGCCAGGGCGGCGCCGGTGTCCTCGTTCATGTCGAGGATGGCGATGTTGGCGCCGCGGGCGGCGAGGGCGAGGGCCGTGGCGCGGCCTAGGCCGGAGGCTCTGTTGGGGGGTTCTGTTAGTTCTGCTGCCTGGTATTTCTATTGCGGTTGGGAAGAGGGGTTTGAGTTGTGATGCTTTTGATTTGGATGTTGTTGTTTGGAGCGCAGGTTGTGCACATTGTGATGAATGTGTTTGAGCATGTGATAATTCGATGGAATGAAGCTTACCCGCCTGAGATGATAAAGGTCCGGCCTTCGATCTTCATTTTGTCCTTTGGAAATAGAGAGGAATGATGAGATGGATGCAAGAGAGTTATATACACCAAAGGATGTTTCGTTTCAAGATGTTTCCAAAGGTCGATCAGATGCGCGAGCGTAGCAAAAAGCGGATGGGAGAAGAGTGAAAGCAGCGCATGAAATGACTTGACGTTCAAAGGCAATGCGACGTTGTCCTGGCTGGACCCAATCTGGCAGACCTCGGCTTCCCCAGACCCACCCGCTATCGTTGCCGATCTGGCTCACTAAATGCGCCACAGCGGGTGCCAATCACACCGATGGACAGGGGACGCGCACAGGCCTGCAAGTTGAGCCACACCTGGAAAGGGACCCCTGTGATCACGCCCCAATCGACCTGCGCCAAGGCCCGAAACACTGGCCGTGACAACGCCTGACCAGCACAGTCCAGCTAGCCAGTCCAGTCTGTTCGCCCACACAACCTTAACTTAACCCTTTGTCTCTCCGCCTGCCCTGTTTCTGGCGTGACGACAGCACACATCTGAACGCAAACCGACCCAAGAGAACAAGGTGATTGTTTGCAACTGCTATATTGCGCATGCGATCCGACCCGACACCTCTACGCGCTCTCGCTGCAGGAGCTGATAAGCCCCTGGCACCGTTGTTTTCCGCCACAATCTCCGACGCCTGCTTCCACCACCACCACCATCACCACCCACGATGACACGGCCGCGCCGCTCTTCTGCGGCGAGCGAGGAGAGCACGGCGACAGCTCACGACCAGGTAAACACGGACTCTTATCGAGACAACTACCGCGGGGCTGACGTGTGTGTCTAGGAGCTGGGGAGCATGTACGACTATCTAGCCAAGATCATACTTCTGGGGCCCAGCGGGACTGGCAAGTGAGTAGGACCACCACCGGAGCGGCCGGATTATGTCGAGGGCGACTTCCGCTGACCTTGTTCATCTCTGCCACAGATCATGTCTGCTGCACCGCTTCGTTAAAAACGAGTGGCGCGTGCTGTCGTCGCAGACCATCGGCGTCGAGTTTGCGAGCAAGATTATCAAAGTCGGGACGGGAGCCAGGAGGAAGAGGATAAAGCTGCAGGTACGGGCGGAAAACGAACCCAATACAGACGACTGTCTATTCCTCATGTAGAGAGACGCACGACTGACACTGGCCACAGCTCTGGGACACGGCGGGCACGGAGCGCTTCCGGTCCGTCTCGCGATCTTACTACCGCGGCGCCGCCGGCGCCATCCTCGTATACGACATCACCTCCCACAAGTCCTTTGCAAGCCTCCAGCCCTTCCTCAATGACGCGCGGGCCCTCGCCTCGCCCAACCTGACCATGCTCCTGGTCGGCAACAAGCTCGACCTCGCCTCCGACCTCGTCGACACGAGCCTCCCGCCCCCGACCCCTAGCTCCATGTCCTCGGCCAGCGTGCCCTACGCGAGCTCGCCCATCGCAGGGAGAGACGGCGGCGGATCGTCTTCGTCGGGAGGTGGTGCCGGCCTGGGCACGCAAATGCGCGCAACGGTGGCCCCCGACGGCCGGGACGTGTCGACGACGGAGGCTAGCCGCTGGGCCAGCGGCGTCAGCGTGCCCGTGACGATGGAGGTCAGCGCGCTGTCGGGCGAAGGGGTCGACGAGGTCTTTGCGCGCCTGGCGCGCATGATCCTGACCAAGATCGAGCTCGGCGAGATCGACCCGGACGACCCCATGAGCGGCATCCAGTACGGCGACGCCGGCGGGCCCTGGAACGCGGGCGCCAGCGATGGCGGCAGCGTCAAGAGCGGCGTCACGGCGGACGAGGTTGGCGGGGTGCGGAGGCGGCGCGGCAAGGGCCGCGGGGTCCGGGGCATGGCGCTGCGGGAGTGGGAGGAGGTGTTTACACTGTCTAATCGGCGGAGGGGAGGGCCTTGCGGGTGCTGATGCAGCTGCAGGGGCTGAGAGAGGGAGAGAGAGAGTGTGTGGTGATGGATTCGATATATACCCCTGCTTTTTGTTTTGCACCCTTGTTTTTCCGTCAGGGCTACTTCTTTCTTGTCTTCTCGCCTACCTTTTTTCTTCACGTCTACAGGGAGCGAATCGATGCATGGCACTGGGGCAGTACCACATTCAAGAAAGAGCAGGGGAGGTAATACGCCTGTATAGAGGGCAAAATAACGGCGTACAGCTAGCATGCATATTCAGAATTACTGTTTTGATCGTAGCGATTTTCACATATAATATGTCGATACGCATTCGAACGAGTCTTATCAGGCAAGAAGTGCATTGTTCATATATCGTCCTTCCAGTTTCCCTGCCTGAGCAAACCTCTCTTCAACATTACCACCTTGGTCCCTCACTTGAGGAACCTATTGTCTGCAAAAAACACGACAGGATGATTGTGATTAACGTAGGAAATATGGAACAAGCCTCTCAAATGCCTCGGGAGTTGAGTCCTTCTCATAGGGTAAGGTTGTAATACTTTCCCTCAGTCTCTCAGCCGCTTGTCGCTTTTCGTCTGCCTCAAGTATACGACCGCTATCTCTTAACACCTCTGACAACAGGTAAGTGGAGCGAGCAAGTCTCGGTGTTGGATCAAAACACTTTTCAAAGATGGACAGCGCCTTCCGCACGTATGCTCTGTTCATTATCATCAGCTTCACGTTC
This sequence comes from Thyridium curvatum, assembly GCF_004353045.1. Lineage (NCBI taxonomy): Eukaryota > Fungi > Ascomycota > Sordariomycetes > Thyridiales > Thyridiaceae > Thyridium > Thyridium curvatum. Next base: position 29,832 of record NW_022156821.1, on the reverse strand, counting down.
TCGAAATCCGAGCCAAAGGTAGACCGACTCGGCATTGCAGAAATCATCATCGCGACGGAAGAAAGTGGCCATCTTATGCCAGCAGAGCCCTGTCTTGAAGTTGCGAGGTAGTATCTTGCAGTATATATCGAATGATTTCTGGTGACACTGCCGTGCTTCGGCGATTCGGCCTTGGTCGAGTCGGAGGTTTCCGAGGTAGTACATGCATCTGAGCAACAATCCGTCAGTATTTGCTCCATGAGACATGCAGCCTTCGACTTCACCTACATCGCGTATCTGTCAGAGTTATCTCCGTAGCTCCGTCGCCACAACTCCTCGCCCTTCTCCATGCAATCCGACCCCTTGTCAAGCTCACCCATGCGCCGATATATCAAACCCAGATTGCCGTATGTGAACGCCAAAGGCCCCTCGTCAGGATCGCTGCATCTCTGTCTGACATCAAGGGCTTTAAGGTTGTACTCGAGCGACTTCTCTAGTTGGTTGTATTCCATATAAAAGAGGCCGATGGAGTAGTATGTGATGCCCAGGGCCGGATCGTTTGCTGGAAGGAGAGCCTCGCGAATCTGGAGAGCCTTCATCAACAGTGGCAGTGCCTCTGTGATCCGGTTATTCTCAATAAGAATGCCAGCAAGAGGCCAGACTATCGAAGCAATGACTAAGCTCTCTTCATCGTCTGGACATGCTGCCAGGCCAAGTTTCACTAGTGCATCAATCTCGGCAAAAAGACCACGCTCGAACAGGAACCTCCGCGGCCAGAGCCAGACGTTAGCGAAGGGCGACAAATTTCATGCAGAGCCATATCTTGATCTCACCATGTGACAGAGTTTAACAAGCTGGCAAGCTGGATAGACTTCTGCCCTAAGAAGTCCTTCTCGAAGCGGCGACATAGAAAGACTGCATGGGGTAAATATCTTTCGCACTTACGCCACTCCTTCCACATCTGACCTTCTGCGTTGGTCGGGAAATTCTTGCTGAGAACCGAGAGAACAGCGTCAAAAGCCTTTTGGCGGTCCTCTTTGGACATGAAAAGATACACTACATCCTGTACCAGGCGGTGAATACTTATATCGTTGTCAACTTTGGTAAGCAAGGACATCCTGATGAGTGTCTCGAGACTGTCTAGATAGCTGCACAGTCTTGATGAGTATCATTGACAAAGGTTGACATTTAGGGTATTGACATTACATACTCCATCTGGCACATGACCGAGTTGAAGCCTTGCGTCTCATCCGAATCGAAGCTCGACTGGATCACTTCGCACGGTATCCGATCTGGGTCAAAGAAACACATGGCATGCATGACAGCCTTCGGGTTCTGTTGCAATTGCTCGGTTGCGAACGCCGTCGCAACGCTGTGGGGATACTCCTCGTAACCTTCTTTCTGCAGAAGACGGGGCTTACTCGTATCGTAGAGCTTGACGAACTGATCTAGGTCCATTCCAAGTCGGGTGATGAAGCTGCTCATCTGATTGATAGCCAGGGGAACGCCTTCCCACTCACCCAGCAACTTTTCGATCCTCGGATTCTGTTGCGGAATTGGAGACCTGCCAATCTCATCATAGAAGAGGTTCTTCGATTCCTTCATGTTCAGGGGCAAGACGGAGATCCTGTCGGAAGCACGGAAATTCGCAGTGAAGGGATCGCGGGTCGTGACGATAATGTGGCCCTTGCCTCCTTCGGGCCAAAACTGTCGAAGTATGTTTCTGTCGTCGACATTATCGTACACCAGAAGCCAAGTATCATCTGTATGTCCGGCCTCAGCAATTCATTCAGAAGTCAAAATCCCACCTGCCACGAGGCTACACACTCATCACTTCAAGCCACTCCACCAAGATTCGACAGTTCAACGCACTGTCTCCTCTTAGTTCGGCTCCAGGCAATCCAAGGTTGACAGCATGTTTGGAAAGTCCCTCCTGAATTTTCATGGGCGTGTCCGCTTCAGTCCATAGAATCACCTTGTATTGAGCGATCTGAGAATTGCAGTATCGCATTGCCAGCTGCGTCTTCCCGATGCCTGGCAAGCCGTACAATGATACCAGGGCAGGCCGCGCAGGAGAAGTAGCAAAGATCTGATCGATCCTGGTAAAATATGTCCCCCTCCCTTGGAAATGTCTGCTGAAGCGAGCAGGAAACGAATGGTAAGTGTTGAGGCTGGTTCCTGTTGTCTGTTGCTCCAGATGTGGCAGAGCAGATCGAGTATCCGAGCTGTTGGACAAGATGCAGCCCCTGAGTTTGTCGCATAAAGCTCCGAGTCGCCGAACTGCCTCTCGGTTCTCGTCACTCAGTTTGGTAAACCCTTCGGTGGGCTTGTCTTTCCGATGCTCTGCGTTGTGACTGTCATCAGAGGCCGCCGGCAAACGCACCCTCAGCAGAAAGAAGTTTCAGATAGCAGACCTGATTGGTTCTTGACCATGAACAACGCAAGCTTCAGCAGGCTGTGAGCGAGCTGGACAAAAAGCTGGAGCAAGAATTCTGCGAAAGGCCTGTCGTCGTTGCTCGGCCGGTTGAATGGTGGCAGAGGTAAAGACGTGTTGATTGTAAGTTCTTCGAGTAGAGGGAGAAAGGGATTCCGACTTGAGTCACCGATCCGCAGAATTTCCTAGTAATTGGTCAATCCACGGTCGCTTGATTGGATTCTTACAGCACTTACGCGAATGCAAAGGGCCAGGCTGCCAAGGACAAGGGCCGGCCACCTTCCGAACTTGTTGACCTCGTCAGGAACGATTCGTGATGTATGGACGACACTGATGAATTCTTTGCATGTCTTTCCTATGCCGTCAATACGCACATGCAAAGATTGGCTCACCCATGGCGATCTCCAGTCTGCAGACTTCTCAATCCATTGCATCACTTTCTCGTAATCAGTGAGCTTGAGGATATCTTGTCCCTCCCATCCTGGGAAAGAGGCCAAGAAGTCTTTCTCGACGCCAAGGATGGCGTTTTCAACCTGATCAGATACCATCTTGCGATAGTTGCGTGACTATTCTCATCGCGAGAAGAGCGAGCTAGGTGAGGTTGAAGGCATGGTTTGCTTGAAATGATACAGGAATTCCGTCTGCAAATGCTAGGGCACGTCTAATATTGTCTTTTAGTCTTGGCTCTGCTTCTCGAGACCGGCATGGTGGGACATTATGAAGGGGGACAACGTCAGACATTGCAAGCCAGTTAGTGACAACTCTTGATGTCGGCCAGCATGAACCCGCACCCCGGGGGTGTCTAGTAATTTGGCTTTGAGGGGTTTTCCTCAGCCTGACAAATGTATTAGTAAATGCAATGACATCTGAACGAGGCCCGTCCCCCTATCACGTCGGTAGATGGGTGGCTGGCAACACATGCACCCCCAAGCGAGAATTGAACATCAGATGATAGGTCGACGAGCAAATCTTCCAGCCAGCGGGTGAGGCTCAAATCTATTGCTCCTTGTGGTTCGCGCCCCAGACCCGCGAGCCCCCAACCAGACAGCATGTAGATACCTGGGCAGTCCAATCGCGTCCAGCACCCTCCCCCCAGCCTGTTCAATTCCTGCAAGCCCAAATGCTGCGGCTTATATCACTTGGCGCATTATTCTGGCAAGCCTGCCCTCGATCCTCATGTGATCTGGTATTCAATGTTGCCTTCGACTCAGTTGATCACCGATCAGACGTCTAAGCAATGTCGGCACATAATTCCCACCCGATCCAACGACCGATAAGCTCTTTGCGGACGCGGACTGCGTCAATCGCCAGAAACGGACCAAACTTGCCTCTTGATACGTGCCATTGCATAAAGACTCTGGTGTCGGTGGCTAAAAGGTGTGACAGCAGATGAAATTATCGATCCAGACGTATTTTCGACCTTTGAAGGTGTCTTCAAGCCCATTCCAGTGCCGGGTATCTCGTACGATCTGTCGGCGAGGTCTTATATACGGCATATCACGACTTCCTTCGGCCGTCTAAGCCAGACATTTGATGCTATTTGTCCCGATGAATATAACACAAGGCGGAACGCATGGTTTCTGGCTTCAGTGGCCGCTTTGCAAGGCCATGTCTCCTCTGAGGAATACTTCACTTTTGAGACAACCACGGCTTACCTGAGGACGCAGCAGCTTCTCAAGCCTCAGGCTTCTCACCTCGATGATGCAACTACTCTCTTAAATAATTTCTACGTATTTTGCCTTGTTGGCATTTCCGCCCACCTTTTCCAACCGTCTCCCAAGGGTCTGGCACAGAACATGTTCATCATCGAAGACTGTGTACCTGGATCGTCACATCGCTGCTGGTCAATTCTGTCCAGCAAGATCCTAATGAGAGAAGCGCGAATGCCAGTTGCGAGGCTAATCCGTGGATTTGGAGAACTAAGTCCCGTAATTGACGGGAATCAACGAATTCACCAGGCCGATACGGTATCAATAAGGGCAGACAAGTTCAATGCGCGGCTGTTTCGCTCTGTCTTGAAAATGAACCTCGCGTGGACGGATATCCTCAATACCCATCTCGACTACGACGCCGAAACCAATACTCTTTTTCTCTTCAGACACGCGACATTTTGCGCCATGAACTCAACATTTGCCAGACACGGCTGGGGCGCGGGCATATGGGAAAGGTAAATATGCATTGACTCCCATTTGCACTCTTTCTTCATGTTATTTACTTGCATCAGCTAACGTTGAAACTCAAGATGTGTCGAGTCGGAAGGCCCAGCAGATCGTGACCGTCGCGAGGATCTGATGTGCGAGATCATGCTGTCACTCTACATGATATTCGGCCAGGAGAGCCGGGCGCGGCAGCATTTCAGCCCCAAGAAAGCATTTGAGGGTTGGCCACAGGCAGATCAAGACCAGTTGCTTATCACGCTTTGCCGGGGCCATTGGCCGTTTCAGAACTCAACGTATGAACCCAAACCGATCTACTACCTTGCCAGGGACTTTCCACTGATGCGATCTAAACTGGACCTCCTCAACGACGTTGTTATCCACAAAGAACCGAAGAGTTTGCTTCAGTTGTGGAGAGACAAGCGCAGGACTGGCCAGTGGTACACGTTTTGGGCAGTCATCTTCTACGGAACACTTGGGTTGTTTGATCGCGCTGGCACAGTTGGCCACATTAGTAATCGCGCTATACAAATAGTCACGTTCCCTGAATGCCCTCGTCGGATACGGTGGATTGTAATTAATATGTCGTTCCACCGGCGGTGTGCTGTCACAACTGCACAACTCGGGCAGGCCACTGACATTTCAAGAGTCAGGCTACCCACAGAGTGACAAGGATTTGGAACCTATGGAAATGCGGACGGGGGTATCATGTATACGGAAACAGTCTCTGTGGCTGTACCTAGTGTGAAGTGATTGGGTGCCGGGAAGCTATCGGGTAGGGTGTGTCCCTAACATCCTCTACAACCCATCGACCCCTATGCGCGCTGACTGGTACCTACCTAGGTAGGTCATCAAGGCCTTGGGGGCTAGAAAGCCCTTCACAGTCACTGCATGTGACTCCCGGGAGGACAAGCTGCATGCCTGGATGCTCTGAAGCGAAGCGAACGAGGAGAGTGAGGGTTAAAAAGGGAGTCTGGATGTGAATGTGAAGCAGGTGTGAGTTGTGACTGAGCAGGTAAGACGCGCCCCACACACACACCTTGAACTTGCGAGACGATTGGTGTCCCTCCTATCGCAGTCCGTGACACCACATGGAAGGACAGGAATGATTGCGATTTCACCCTGCCTGGAGCCTCACACACGCGTCCAGACAGACTTTTGCCGGGCGCGAACGCGCCTCTCTCCTGCAGCACCGCACGTCTCGACGACCTCAGTCCATGACGTGAGACCTTGGATCAGGAGCACCTAACACCTTTTCGTCATGATCTTGACCTGTTGTTTTCCTCAAAGCCATCACCAACACAAAGCTGTCAGCACCATGAAGCTTTACGAGATTGACCTCTCGACGTTCCATTGGGCGTCAGGTGAGAAGCCAGTCTTCAAACAGTGCACCTCGTGCGAGTTACATGGCACTGAGGTAACAGGGAATGCGATGCGTATCTATACTGTCATTCGACTTGGACAAATTTCATACCTCTATGAGGGGATCCCGATTGTGAGGCAATCCGCACTGTTGAACTAGCCAGCAGACAGTTAACTCCACAACAGCACTCTCTAAGGCTTACAGAGTCTTCTGCTATCGAGCAACTGGCGGCCTTCATCCTGCCCAAGGGCCCTGTCACATGCCAGTCGTTGCAGAAGGTTATCAAACAGGACTTGCATGACGATGACGTCTTATGCTCCTCCTTTATGAAATCAATTGTTCTAATAACTCAAGAGACATCATTGGAACTCGAAACGCTCGAAGTACTATCTTCATTTGGTTGCAAGAGGCTGTTTCTTACAGGTGCAAACCTTGGAAAGGGGCCTTACTTCTACTCCTGCAATGGGATTTTCCGGGTATTCAGGCTGTATCCCGACACACACGATGCCTTCGTAACGAGCGTCATTCCCAACCCGTCTGATAAGAACACGTAAGTCCGGCGTTGTTCTCTCAACTCACTTCTCCTGAAGAAGACTAAACTTTGCAATAGATACCAATGTATCAGCGCGTTGGCGTACGGCCATCGCACGCGCTGTATTGCCGTGCCCTCTCGCCTCTACTTCAAGCGAACGAAGGAGCTGCCTCTCGGCGGGCTCCGTCTTTCCGTCAAGGATGTATTCCACTTAAAGGGTGTGGTTACAACCAACGGAAATCGCGCGTTTGAAACCTTGTATGGCGAACAAGCGGCCAACTCGGCCGCCGTCCAGGCAGCGATCGACAAGGGAGCAGTCATTGTCGGAAAGGCGACTTCAGTGGAGTTTGCCGGAGCCCAGGAAGTTGAAGGTGACTGGGCTGACTACCGGTATCCAAAAAACCCTCGAGCAGACGGATATCTTCGCGCCACGGGAAGCAGTGTCGGAAGCGCAAGTGCTATGGCAACTTACCCATGGCTGGATGGATCCTTGGGAAGCGATTGCGGCGGTAGCATCAGAGATCCTGCCGTTGTATTTGGTGTGCCTGGATTTCGAGCCTCTCATGACGGAATTCAGGAGCAGAATACATCGGTGCCTTGCCCGTAAGCATCGTTTCAAGCTTTTGATCAACCAGAGCCACAAAGCTCTCCCAGCCCTGCAGAGATATCCAACGTGCGCTAACTACACCCTACTACCAGGCGTTTCCAACGAACTGGCTATCTCGCCAGAGATTTGAAGATGCTCTACGACCTTACGCATCACGCAATCCGTCTGCCATTTGCTGGCTCGGAAGTGAGATGATACCCCCTCTGACCGGTATGTGATCATGGCTAAAGTTCTGTCTTAGTCGGAGCGGCCGAAGCGAGTCATTACGATAACTGAGTATGCCAGCGGGAGGGTGGATGTGGATGAACTGTTCACCAAGACTGCCGAGAAATTGGCCAAGTGGCTCAACACTGAGCTTGTCAAGGTCTCGCTAGAAGAGGTCTGGGAGCGCACTAAACCGGTTGGAACCGAGAAAGGGTTTCACTCACACTACGCTAAGGCAAGATATGAAACCAATGAATACTGAAATCCATCTAACTGTGACCCTTAGACCTTCATGACTGTAGTCAGGAAAGACTACTTCGATGGCACTTCCCAGTTCAGAGAGGATTACCACCGCAAGTTTGATGCTGCTCCCTTCGTGGCCCAGACAACACGGTGGTTATGGTATGGTCTCCTCTTACGGATGAGGTGTCTGAACTGATAGTTTCCATAGGGAGGGCGGCTCGGTACCCCCCGCCGAATATCTCGCAGCTCTTCAGCAAGTGAAAGAACACAATGAGTGGTTCTCACAGAACATCATCGATCAAGAAACCATTATGGTTCTTCCGCGATTCAGTCTCGATCGCCGCGATGAATATCTGCCGTGAGAGTCCCAGATTCAGAAGCTTTGCGGAATCAAATGCTAATCTAAGAAGGGACCCTTGGAAACGTGAATGGATGGTTTGGGACTCCAACCTGCATGCATCGATTGGAGGTTATCCAGACCTCATGATCCCCAGTACGTATACTGGCCCCAAGTCTCAGCCCTGACAGTGATATGCTTCAAAAGGAGCTAACCAATGATCGGCAAATCTAGTTGGGCAACTACCTTTTCAATCCGAGATTTCACAGCGAGAGGAGGTATTCCCAGTCACCCTCTCGATCGTAGGGGCTCGTGGTAAGTACATTTACTTTTCTGAGATTTGCAAATTTGATGATTGTGTTCTAGGCACCGATTTATCGATTCTTCGTCTCGCACACGATTTCCTGGCCGAACATGGACCTAGTACAAGCGTACAAGTTGGCAGGTCCGCCTACCCAGAGGAAATGGTCTTTTGACAACATCGAGAGATTGAACTACCCTGTTCAGCATTGATTGAGAGCTGGAGTTGTCAACTATGGCGGGACAGATCGGATTCTCTTCGTTGAGGTGTCTAATGCTCAAGGAGGAAGGAGCAGTGACATCTCGGAATCGTCAGCTTCAGGCGGCCAATTCAATCAATGGTGGAGCACTTGTACAGCATGGATCAAAGAATTGTTGGCGAGAGAAATCCGAGCCTATCTTTCTGATCATGTTTCCTAGTTTCGAGGTGCACGCGAGTGTCCACATCCTCCCGCTAACTGTCCCCAGCCTTTTTCGTCGCCCCAGCAAGGACGATAGGAATAACTGAATTTAGCCACCTTCAAAGACCCTGCAAGTACAGGGGCTGTTTCCACAACAGGAGCACGGTCCACGGTCTTTGAGCTCATACCATGGCTGGTCCTCGAATACTCCTGTCACTTGGGCAGCAAGGGCGTCCACCTTCTCCTTTCCCAGGCTGATATGGTGCAAGTATTTGACTATACAGTATGCCTTGCTGGCTCTTTGTTTTTGTGTAGCTCCTTCTTTTCATACGCTAACGTGTCCCATCTGCAGGTCCGGCAGGCTAAGCCATTCAGATATTCATATAGCGACAACGAACCTCGGCCTCCGGCACAGGGAGCTCACACTGATGCGTCATGATTCCCATGAACTCTGGACACATGCCAGCCGGTCATGGCCAACTGACAGCCATGCAGACCAGACGCCAAATGCTGCTGCTAGGAGGTTGACTCTCCAGCAGAAAGAAAATCTTACTGAGCTCTACAATGGCAGGGTCCAGCTCGTGAAGTAAGTTTCATTCTCGTACCCCTAGTCAAAATGTGGCCACATATCAGCCTTATCTTCTTACACCTGTTGAATTCCAGTCTCTGGAGGGCACTCAACGGTCCCTTGAATGATTGATTCACTACTCAGTGTCTGTGATGCCCGCACCGTCGAGCGCGACGACCTCATGGCGCACGACTTAGTGTACTCACATTATGTGGGGGAAAACTTTCAGCTCAAGTACAATCCAAAGCAGCGATGGTATTTTCTTGATGGCATGGAAGCCAATGAGGCCATTCTTTTCAAGAACTTCGATTCCATGACTGATGGCCGAGCTCGTCGTAAGTCTGCATCATCATCTTTTCGTGATTCGATACCCTGGGTTGCAACTCTTCACTGACCATCGCTCCATTGACGTGTGCCCACACGCCTCTCACAGACGAGAGCCTCCGGAGCTGAATGAAAAGGAAGTCATGAGGGCAAGCATTGAGATCAGAGCCATCATCTTTCACAAGCAGAGACCCCTAGACGTTGGTGTGGAATGAGTTGGTAACAACTTGTGATATGTATGGGTCCTCTAGCATTCGATATCTTTCAATGCAAGCGCTTTGTAGTATGCATCCATTGACACTGCGGCGATGGGTCTGCTGTAATGAATTTGCAACCCAATTTGTCATCCCTCAAGACACTCACACGTTCAAGTTTAGGCCCCAGGGCGATCTGAACCGGGTAAACCCTAAATTACCCGCGATAAGCGAGCTTCATTGTATTTATATCAACTTTCGCCTCGCCACTGGCTGCTTTGATGGCCTGCTAGATGTACATGTAAAACAGAAACCCGGCGCTGGCCCAAGATCAAGGAGCGCCGACAGTCTGTCTCTTGTGGACACAATGAACGTTTCACAATTCAGCCAATGGTTATTCTGGCCTTCGGATCCGGCTTTATCATTTTAAAAAGTCATGCCCAGTGTTTCTTTGGGAACCCTCTTTAGTACCGTGCTCTTGATGTCGATTGGTTTGAGCAGCCTTTGTTCACAGGCCCGAGTGGAAATACGAGGGGTATCGAGTCAGGATACCTTCATATACTGAGGGTCACTAGTTCCGCAAGTACCATCTTCTCCCCTGGCAGGAGAAGAGAACGCATCCCATCTTCTGCTCCCAGTAGCCATTAGCCAGCACACCGCTACATCCACAATCCAGATCGGCAGTTTCTCGACAGTGGGCACATGCCTCTGACCTAATGCAGAGTAGAATGAAGCTCGTGCAAATATGTTCAATTAAGACAGTAATTCGGCAACTAGTAGTATTCCGTCACCTATAGAAAGTATGTACGATCGAAAATCATTAAGTACAAGAAGCCAATAAAGCATGACTGCAACTACTTATTTTCTCTCTCGTGAAATGGGAGAAGTCGTCTCAGGCACTCGGCCAGAACAAGCGAACTGCAGCTAGTATAGCAGCCTTCCACAAAAGATGAATTAATGCATAGAGAGAGCCAAACCCGGGACATTGTGGAGAGCCTCCTCTCTGGCCCTCGTGCAAACAACCAAGACAAATTGCCCTCGTGCTTTAGCCTCCAAACAATAGGCCATAAATGTGCAGCATCAGCCCAGATAAAAAGAAAAGCAATGAAAAGAAAATACGCAGAGTCTCGAAAAGCACACTCGTTGGCCTTGTGATCAATCGTCTCGCACACAACTCCCCAGATCTTTAGAACCGACCACGGCGGTGCTTATCGGGGTACCGACCGTTATAAAAGTCCCCTTCGTATCTCGGCAAGGGAGAACGTCGTCGTCGGTCAGCGGGAGTGGACTGCGGTTGCGGCGAGCGCGAGCGCGAGCGATTCCTGCGTCGTGAAGACGAGCGGGACTTATGTCGGTGGCCGCGATGCTCCTATCCCTGTCGCGACACGCGGCCATCACCGCCGGTACGTCTCTCGGAGACTGCCATGCCGCGCCTGGCTCCCGAGAGGAAGCCCCGGAGGTAGATGGCCACCAGGTTGGGTGCATGGGTAATCTCCAGATCGATTGGCTCACCAATCACCTGCTCAATCTCTTGGCGCAGAATTCGGACGTCCTCTAGCTTCTCCTTCTCTGCATCCAGCAGAGAGCCCTGGGGAGGCTGGGTGCCAAGGTCGATCACGGCCTTTGACAGCTCGTTTGCATGAGCAAAGGCGCCGCCAGTCTCGTGAACTGCGGGGATAGAGTTCGCTCCACCAGGGTAAGCAAGAGGATGGGGGACAGCCACAGGCGGAGGGGGTGGCGCCATGCTGTGGACATCAGGAGGAGGGAAGCCCATCACGCTCGGAGAAGGCTGGCTTCTATCATCCGGGACAATGGGACCAGTGTAGGGAACATCGCTCCTCGAGAAAGAATTGTCACCGCTGAACGCGCCAGCCGAAAGTCCGTATGGATAGGGGATAAACGGCGGGACTCCGTAATGAGTGACAGGCGGGCAGGAGGTGGCATGAGTGGGGTCCGGGGTGGTCATCGCGGTCCGAGTCTCGAAGTCCAATGCCTCGGGATTTAGGAATGAAGGAAGATGGTATCCAGGGCCCTCGCGGTCCAGTTTCTGGACCATTTCGAGGATCGGGTTCGAGGGATTTGGAGCCGGCTCGGGGGCAACAGATTGGGGTTGGACCTTCTCGGTAGTCTTGAGGGCATGGTCCTCGCCGGCGGTCTCGAGGGCATGGTCCTCACCGGAGGCCTGACGGACGTCTGAGCGCATGAGACTAGCGAGAAGCTCAGGGCTTGTAACGGTCCGACCTCTACCACCATATGGGCGAATGGAGGGGTTCAGACTCGGCAGGACACCGGCGCCCGGCTCCTTGCGTTTGTCCACAGGCCAAGACAGCACGATGTGAAGTGCCTTCCTGGCCACGTGCATCTTGGCCAAGTAGCTATCATGATGTGTCTCCGTGTCACGGATGACTTGGTCCTTGATTGTGACCTCCCACTGGAAACGGTTGCTACCCTTGGGACTGACTCTGGTGAACTTGGGGTTGAAGTGGCGCAGTTGGCACTCCCGGCTCAGCTCGGTAACCGGGGTCACATATTGTGTCATTTTCGCCTCCGGAAACCTGCGATGCCAGGGCAAGGGTTTTTGGTCGGGTTCTTGCTCTGGCTCTGACTCTGGCTCTGGCTTGGTAAGGGCAGGGTCCTTCCGGGACAGAGGGGGAGGCGGGTTCCAGGGAGCTTTGTATGGTTAGTCGTATTTCTTGCTTCTGCATCGTAGAAACAAGAGGGACACTTACGAAGATAGGTCTCCAGGGCTCCTGGAGAATGGCGGGACCCGGAAGAGGGACGTTGTGCGGGCGCATTCAGAGCGCGTGCCTGGCTCGACTGGAGTGGGACGGCGGTCTTCCCACCCAAGATGGGTAGCTCTGTCTTGACGGAGGCCTTCTTGGAAGAAGATTTCTTGGACAGGTGGCGTTCAATGTCCATTTTGATGGACTTGATGACCACTAGGTTGGAATAAGTTTCTGTCGGTGCATGAGGTTTCCTTCGCCGACTGGATGGGCAGCGACGCCAAACGCACCTTGATTTTCTGCGATGCGCGCAAGCAGATCCTGGTAGGCGGTCTCTGAACCGGGCATGTCAGTCCGCATCTTGATTAATGGCCCTGCGGCTTGACTGATGATGGCAGATGTCTTGATCTCTGCCATGCACAGTCGCCCATGAGGGCCAGACACAGGGTCAAAGTTGCAGAATGTGAGAAAAGAAATGCAGGAGATCGTGCAAAAGAAGGAGTGCGTATGGAAAAGCACTGTCTCCTGGATTGTGCTTGTTGCGGGAGGGATGAGGGCTAGTAGGGAATGGAAGGAACATACCTGTGCTTGAAGTGCGCTTTCTTTCTCTGTGGTTGGAGCAGGTTGGAAGCCAAAGAGAGAGAGGCTGGAGTTGTGATGGTGACGGTGATGGTGACGGGGTGCGAAAGCGCTGTGGAAAAGAAGACGCGCAGCAAAGAGAAGCTTTGACTCGCGTTGCTTTGTTTATGTGTCGCGTCTTTAAAGCAATCAAAGTCAACCGACTGTGATTGAGAGAGTGAAGCGCGGGCGAGATTGGGCTGAATTGAATCCGAACGGATCCTGAGTCCTGTGGCTCCTTGACCAAAGACCAAGTTCTCAGGTAGCGAGACTGGAACAAACAGGCAGTGAATTGGAGGGCAACCTGGGTGTGTAAAAGAACTGGGCCTGTCCCTACTCAACACTGCTATTGCAAACTCTTGAAGCTCAAGCCATTGTTCAGTTCGTTGCTGCATCACTAATGTAACCAACTCTTATCAGACATCCAGAGCTTAGTTGATCAGAAGCTCTTCCCGGTTCCTCAGGCCTCAAACCCTCTAGTAGAACGGCAACGACAAAGGCTCGCCCCTCTCCCACCGCATGATATCCTCCACCTGTATCCCGTACCACTCGTCCATGGTATCCTTGTCCACATAGCCCATATGCGGCGTCAGCAGTACCTGGCTCCGGCCATCCTGCCCCCACCTTGTCGTCCTCCACCGGCTGTCCAGCGGCAGCGGCTCGACAGGGAAAACATCCAGCGCCGCGGCGCGGATCTTGCCCTCCTCGAGCGCCTGCAGCAGATCCTCCTCCGCGACCAGAGGACCCCTCGACGTGTTGACCAGGATCGCAGTCCGCTTCATGAGCGCCAGATCCGGCGCGGCCACAATGCCCCTTGACCGCTCCGACAGCACGAGGTGCACAGACACCACGTCCGCCTCGCGGAACAGCTCCTCCTTGCTCACGGCCCGGAAGGTTTTCTCCCCGTCCGAGGGCCGCTCCACGGGCAGGCCCATCGCCCGCGCCTTCTCGTCCGCCGCCTCCTGCGTCAGGTTGCTGCTCCACGCCACGACGCGCATCCCGAACGCCAGGCTCATGATCCTGCCCACGGCGGCGCCCAGCCGTCCCAGGCCCACGAGCCCCAGCGTCCGGCCCGTAAGGCTCGTGGCGAAGCCCGTCTGCCACGCCCCGCCCTTGACGGCCGCGTCGTCGGCCGCGAGGTTGCGCGCCGCGCCCAGGATCAGCGTCACGCAGTGCTGCGTCGTGCCGTCGGGGCCCTCGACGGCCTTGCGACCCGAGTCGTGGGCGCCGCCGACGGGGATGCCGCGCGCCTTGAGCGCGGGGAGGTCGAGCGACGCGTTGCGGACGCCCGTCGACAGGAGCAGCTGCAGGTTGGGCAGGCGCTCGACAAGTGCCGCGGGGAACGGAGTGCGCTCCCGCATAGTACCTTAGCGTCGCTCGAGTGAGCAGATGATCTCGAGAAGCGGCCATTACTGACCAGGTAGCTTTTCCTCACAGATGATGGCAAAGGGGCCCAGTCGCTTGACGAGCTCCTCCTTGACTTGGTCGGCGGTGTCTGGGTGGTTGTACGCCGGCAGCGTGTCCCGGAAGATGGTCACCTCATACTTGGACGAGTCGAGGGCCTTGAAATGCGGCTCTGCGGCTCCCTGGTAGTCGTCGAGCACTGCGACCTTGAGGGGTGACATCGTGATTTGCTGACGAGTTTTCTGTCCGTGCCTTGATTGGTGTATCCGGGAGGAAGCAAGTATGTCGATGCACGTGTGGAAGTCAAGCACTGGACGTTCTGGCAGAGCGATGAAATACTACACGGCCTTGGTCGAACAGCTCTCGAGGTGTAGCTCTCTCTGAGTCTAATCGAACCAGCTTCCTGGTGGTGACTCCCTTGCCGCCGGTCGATGCCGAAGATCGGTCATCTCCCCACCTGGATAGCCCCACTTTGCGCTTAATGTCTATGCCGCGATGATTGACTTTGACGTATTGAGCTAGGATATTTGATTTCCCGGGAACGCCTAGGCACATACATCGTTGGGAATATTCGATAGTTGAGGTAGAGAGAGCAGCAAGGCAACCAGTAGTACTCTTGACTGTTTATTTCAGTGACAAAAGTGCAATGATACAACTGGCTCACGGTAATGACGGCACCATAGATTTCCGGTGGTGAGCCTCAACTAACGGCTAGATAGCATTTCTGTGTGATGCGTAAATTGGTGCAATACTGCTTCATTTCTTAGTCCTAATTGCCTGGCTGAGTAGGCGGGAGCAGGCCCTTCTATGTATAATAGCGTGAATAGCCGCAAGTACTGGTAGCTCGTCCCTAGGTGTTGACTGCGATGCCTCCAATTTCGGCATGCGACGTGCGTAGAATCTGAAGTCAACCCGACCATCTTTTGCCTTGCATATCAGGAGCCAATCCAAACCTCGAGGTGAGATACGCCTGATAAAATCGTTTAGACCCTGTTATTCTTCAACGGGGGGAGATGGTGTAGCTGGAAAAGCAACTCGTTGCTTATCCTGTGAAAACCACCAACCTAACTCCCCCGGTTCAGACACGGCCACTCGACCCCTGCCCCCGGCAACAGGAGTTCGACTCCCCGGTGTGGCGAGGTCAAGTGGTTGCAAACAAATTCTGCGATTAAAAGCCTTCGAAAGGAGGAAGCGGGGTGCTGTAGCCAACGAAACCTGCATAGGATACGTCCTGTAGGTGGAAGGCAGGACCTGAAAGACCGGTTTCTTTTTGTCCTTTTTTTGCCGCCCTTCTGGGCTATTCGAACTTGTGCGGGTTTCAACTTGTAATATCTCGTTGCTCACCACACATCACAGCAACGAGGCTGCTCTCCCCTCCCTCCGTATCCACCAATGTGGTGTGGTATACGCGACCACTGTCAACGCGTGTTTGTCGCATCCTAAGAAGGGTGAACATACACCATTTTACTGAGCCAACCCTAATTGATTTGCCCCAACTTTTCGATAAGCTCTAATCATATGAAACGTACGTACTTGGGGTTGTCTGTAAGCACCCATGTAATTGCGTCGGGCCCGAGGGCAACATGGTAGACCCACAGCGTTCTCCAGAGAGGTTTGAAGAGACTATTGCAAAAGGGTATCCCGCGTAGCGAAAGCAACGTGAATATTCATTAGCCTAGAACCTTGCAATCTTCCATCACTTTCTTCCTATGCCAACACACAGATGTCAAAATTGATGCGGGTCTCACGGAAACAGGGGTGAGAATGCAAACCAGAAGCTTCGGAAACCGAAAAACTTGGTGGGGCCAACTCTACACGGACTGAAGAAATAGCCTTTCTCGTGCACGCCGTAATTTGAAGAGATTGTCATCCTTATCATCAAGGCCACTGCGTTGCACATTCTAAACGATCATGCTCCCAATGGACGCGACAATGGATCCGCGTTATCAAGGAGTCTATGTCACTTCGCTTTTAATTGTGTAGTCCTATCTCGGTTAATGCGAAGGCCTGAAACATTGCTAATTGACGCCATCCACTTCCTCTGCCGGAGCCAAGCTTCCTGGTCTGTTGGACCATACGCGGACGAATCAAGTCCCCATGTTCGCAATTACCATATATCACAACAATGGCGCTGTTCTTCCCTCTCTCCGTATCCGCCAAAAGCTCTTTGGGCACCCCCTCTCGATCCTCCACTCCTCGACCTCGCGCTCCATGGCGTCCAGCAGGCCCTCCCTCCATCCTCCTTTGACGTCCTCCCTCCACCCAGTCCGTCCGCCGTAGCTCCAGCTCAGCACGCTCTCGGCCCGTGCCCCGCACGGGGCGTCGAGCAAGCCAACCGCCAGATCCACGAGGTTCGTCCGGTCGTCGCACCCGTACATCACCGTCGCCGAGCACCGCGAGCACGAGTACCGCTGCACGTCAGGCGAACTCGCGTAGAGGGCCAGCGTGCCGAACCGCGCATCGTTCTTGAGAACAGCCTCCTTGAGCTGCGCCGACAGCGTCGGGAAGCCGCCCTTGAGGTCCGGGTCGGCAAAGTCGACGTGCCGCAGCTGCACAAAGGTCCAGAAGAACACGTCCGCCCCGCCGGACTTGCGGCACGAGTCGCACGCGTCGAGCGCCGCCGCGGGCTGGTGCGTCTCCGGGTCGAAGAAGCCCGGGACCTCGTCGCGGGGCCTGCCGGCAAAGTCGGCCAGGCTGGCGGCGCGGCGGAAGACGAGGTCCACGCCGCCGCAGCGGCACCGGATGGGCACCTCGTCGGGCCCTCCTGGCGTTGGCGGAGGGGCGGTGGGCGGCCAGGGGTCGGGCAGCTCCTCGCTGACGTCTTGCTGACCGGCCCAGACGCGGGGCGCGTCGCTGACGTCCAGATTGGGTCGGCGAAGCCACGGGAGGGCGCCGCCGTCGGCGGTATCTTGCACAAACTTGTGGCAGGTGACGCGCACCAAGCCGGGGTCAGGCAACCTCGGATGGTGTGACAGGGAGCCGGTGAGGACATTGCATGCGAGCGGGCCGTCGGGCGTCTCTGTGGGCTCCTCGAAGAAGAGCGGGGTGAAGCAGGTGCCGCAGAACAGAAAGTCGAACCTCGACGAGAACTTGTATCTGGCCAGATCCGATTTGGCAATCTCATCTGGAGAACCGGGCCACGTCACGACGCTACAGTAGAGATTGCCCGTGATGTGGCGGCAGGACGAACAGTGGCAGTATCTGGCTTGGAGGGGCAGCTCGGCTCGGGGCACGCTGACGGTGAACTTGTGTCTTTTGCAGAGGCATTCCGATTCGATCACGACTGCTTCCGATTCTGCTTCATGTGTTGACATTGCGCATTTGTTTTGGCTCTTGGTGCTTGAAGCGTGGGTTGGTTGCGAAAAGTTGAAAACCGAGAAGTTCTCTGATGTCAACAGCTTATGTCCACACTGGGGACCAAAATTAGCCCGTCTTACGTCAACGTTCTCGCAGTGGCACCCCAGAATGCGTCCCCAAGAGGAAATTATTCTGAGACCCAATGACCTTCCTCATGCGGTAAAACATGGTCTATATTTGAGCTGTCAACCTTGCTCTTTTGAAGTGCTGCTCATAACTTTGGGAGGACGCAGCCCTGATTCGACGTCGTCCACATCTGCCTTCGCCTCGCTCAAAGACCTCGCTTCGCCCTCGTCGACCTTTTGCCCGTCGGCATTGTGGACCACGACCTCCGTCTCTATCGTCCTGTGGATGCCCCACGGGTCCACCTGCAGCGATTGAGCCGAGACCACGCCACTCGCCGGCCGGCTCCGGGTGTTGTTGCTGTCGCCGGGCTCGGCCGAGATCATGGTCCGGAAGTTCTGGCACAGACAAGAGTCGTGCCCGCACTCGGTCATGATCGGTCCCGCGAAAATCGAGCACGACATGTTGTTGGTGGCCCTGGCGACCTTGCGGATCAAGTCGGCCATGTTCATTTCGATGTACAGCTTGACGAGGTAGGCGAGTGGGTGGAATTGGAGGTATCTGCCATGGTTGTCAGACTGCCATGCTGATACAAGGTAGGACAACAGGGCTACTTACACGACATCATCACGGACCGACATCATACCAATAAGTATTATCTAGCATATTCATGCGACCTGGTCAGTTCGGCCACAACGTATCAAAAAAAGAGTCACTCACGTCGAGGGATATCGAGATGAAGATCATGCAGCAGTTGAACCGAAACAAGAGCTTGTACTTCGTCAACCCGTTCGCAATGAGTTTCGACTTGACGAGGTAGACGAAATAGAGGTTCAGGCTTAGGTCGAGAATGCAAAAGATGATCTTCTCGATCCGATCCCACACCTTGTTCACCTCGATGTAGGTATCGCTTATTTCCAATCTGGCCGGGATCCAAATGCACGCAACGCTGATATTGATGACAGCGACGATGAGGGCGCATATGATCTTGAGCCTTCGCGTCCGGGTCTGGTCGGTCATGAGGACTCCCAGCCGATTGATGATGATCTGGGGGAGGCATTGGATCTGATTGCATTGAATATCAGCCTTCGCCACCCGAATCGTAAAGGTGAGCGTTCAGACTAACCTGGAATACCCAAGTAAACCCTTGGCAGAAGTGTGAGCAATTCCCATCTCGGTCTAGGGCACGCATCGTTTTGCAACTTACAGATGGCAAAGTACACCCAAAAGCTATCAACGCAGTCAGCACTCGCGATGCACGGAACACATACACTCCTCGGGAGAACTGAGAACCCACCTGGGCTGTAGGATACCGTTCAGGAACAGCCAGCACACAATCGACATGGCGAACGATGTCGCGAGCTCGAGCCAGATCAAGATGACATAGGGATTCACCCTCTTCAACCGCCGACACATCTGGTACGTCTGCCTCAGCCCCTTGGCGACAATGAACGCCGCGATCGCCGTCGAGAACCCCCAGATGAAGCTGACCATCAACTTCGACGCCTCCGAGGGTTTGTCCGCCTCGTACCACGGCGGAATAAGGAAGCCTGCCCCCATCGTGAGGAAGAACCTGCTGTTCTCGGGGCTACGGGGAAGGATCGTGCTGCACTCTCACGTCAGAACACGAGGCATGATGCGAAATAGGAAACCTAAAAAGTCTGACACCGCTCACTTCTGCAGGGAAGGGGAACAAGGGGGGAGTGGGCATCAAATAGGGCCAGCCAGCCTAGTCCCAGGCGTTTTACCCCGGACGCCGGGATGCACTAGATGGTCCATTCGGCCCTGGGCCTGTATCCAACCAGTCGTGTTTGCATATGTCATAGTGCCGAAAAGAGCCAGACGCCACTGCGATCACAGTGAAGCGACCCGGCAAGCAACACATCGGGGCAACAAGAGACAACGGCCCGCCAACCGTTGAGGCCCAATCCCCCCCTTGACTCGGACACATGGCACACCCTTTTGTCGCTTCGATCTCCGAGCTCTTTCCGTATTTAGATTGAGCACTGAAAACCTTTCCTGGCTTTGCGCAATACGGACATGTGGTCACGAGTCAGATCCCGGCGACTTTCTTGATTGAGGGTGTTGGCCACTGCGTCGGGTCTGCATTAAGACATGGCCCCGCCACTGACCTAACAAACCTTACCTCCCATTTTATTTGAAATGGTTCTTTGAAGCGCTAGCTATTCGATGCGGGAAACCCACTAGCCTGCGGTTAGAGACCACGATCGTCATAGAGACTGGGATAGAGAAGCTAAGATGAAAAGATTCCAGGTGGTTTAATTGGCTGATCGTCCACACCACAATGGGAACCTGGACCAGTCGGGGAGCTCGGCTTCATATCGACTTACCTGACTCTCAGCTGGACTCTTGTTCTTTTCAGGTCGTTTCCTGCATACAAGACAAGCCTAGGGTCCCAGTTTCCATAATTACACCTTCAACAGATACAGTGTTGGAATCGGCGACCATACTTTGAGGCCTAGTCCCTGGATACTAAAGTTGGCACGTGTAAGTCTTGCGAAATACATATGCTAATGGAATCTTTCACATATGCAGCATACCGGTCTGCAGAACAGCTGATTAAATTCTTACCCATGGCCGGTGTCGCTGCTTGGATGTAGGCTGAAGCTACATTCCACCAAAAACAATCCTCATCTCGGCCCTTGGTCACTGTTCTTGTCATTCATTCATCCTTTTATCTCTCAGAAAGGCGAGGCTATAGGATGGTGCTGAGATACGAAATTTGTCCAGGCAAGACTCTACTGCGTCGCCGTTGATGGGTGGCAATCTCGCCATCGTCTCACGTATATCGGCGCGGTAACTTGGTCACGTAGGTGAGCCAGCTACTCTTCGGCAACGAAACCGACGTGGGCTTTTAGCGCCGGCAATTTTCAATTGGCTTAGGTCACTCTCTTTCACGTAATCTTGTTCCAATATAAATTCTGTTGCCACCTGGGGCTTGCGTAGGCTAAAACACTTCTCGATCCCCCCTGGCTGCCGCGCCCGTTCCCTGCATGCACTGGCTAGGGTCCTGGCAGTGGCCCTTTCAATGCTGTTCAACGAGTCTAGAAGGCATCTGATTGCATTCAAATTGCGGAGTAAACTCGGGAACCACTCGGTCTGGCTCTCTTCCAATTTCAATACTACCCAAAACCTATACAAGGTGTTTGGCATCTTTCTTCGCCGGGACCACCCGGGCCTGTGAAATAAGGGTACAGTCCGACATCGTAGTAGAACGTACACCCATACTTATAACACGCCGGTCTACCCTCCCAGGTGCGCAGAGCGGGTGCACAAAGAAGCTACGAGGAAGATTCGTTCAGTTGATCTCGGCCTGGCGGTGTGCACACGCGCTTAAGCAACTTGGTGGCCAGCGCAGTTGACGAGGATGATGCCTGCTAAATTCAATTCTTAATATCTAGCATACAATTCGTCCTGACTCGAACAGCAGCCATGTATCTCCCTCCTTTCCAGTTCGGCACTTGACTACCTGAAGATGCACCTTGTACCTGAATGCACGATACGAGCCATTTCACAAATCGTCAACCAATGACAGCCCAGCCTGGAAACATCCTCTGGACACACGGGTGAGATGTAAATTAGTCAGCTATAGACGGTTTCTTGGCGATTCTTGTTCTAGGAGTGAGGAGAACTGTTTACTGTGAACAAGAAATTAATCAGCCTGCTAGAACGAACAGCTTCAGGATTCTTCTTGATTCATGTACAATTTGAGGTATACCAATGGGCATAGAACCAACTCTCGAGGCTTCTGTGTGTTAGTCTTGGCCGCCGGAAAGCCTCCTCTCTTACTGAGCAAAGTCGAAGCCCCACCACGGAAAATGTCAAGCGATATCACACCGCCTGCTTACAACACCGACTCTTCCCCTGGACGCAAACATCGAGATCTGCCGAAGTTTCTCGACTATGACTTCTCCAACCTCGGTAAATGTTCTCGTATATGGCCTCGGGGCGTAAGTCAAATTTATCCTTGATAGAAACGTGTCGACGAACTAACATGCAGAATTCAGAATTGGCTCCTTCTACGCCTTCATCTTCAGCCGCTGCAAGGATGCGAATGTCACTGTCGTCGCACGCTCAAACTATGAGACAGTCAAGGCTCACGGATTGAAGCTCAACAGCATAGTCCATGGGGATCACATTGTTCGCTTCGACCGAGGTATGAACATTCCATAGTGGACGTTGCTCCTGACATTATTGACTATTGACAAACATACCACTCCAAAGTCTTGAGCTCGCCTGCCAAGGCTGGGCGCACCTTTGACTATGTGGTATGCGCTCACAAGGCTATCGACGAGGACAACTCGGCCGGCAGCCTAGCATGTGTCATCGACCCGCAGAAGATCACAGTCGTTCTGATACAGAACGGCATAGGTATCGAAGAGCCGTTCCGCCAGGCATTTCCGCCAATGACAATCATATCTTGCGTGGTTAGTATGCTTCGGGCTCACACAACACACCGCATCTGTCTGACAACGAGCATTCGATGTATAGACCTGGACTGGAGCGAAGCAAATCGAACTCGGTGTAGTCCAGCATTTAGAACGATGGGAAGGGTTGCAGATTGGGCTATACTCCGGAAGCGCCTGCGACGAGTCTCGGGATCGGCAGTCCCTTGACATATTCGCAGCGTTGTTGCAGCAAGGAGGCACGAGGTACGAAGTCGTGCCCGACATCCAGCAGCTTCGCTGGAAGAAGATCGTCTCCAATGCCGCCTGGAACCCCATCACGACCCTGACGCAGATGAAGACGCACGCTTGGTTGCAGAGTTCGCCTGACGCTTTGCCTCTGACGCGCAAGCTAATGACGGAAGTGGTCACGATCGCACAGAAAGCTGGCGTCGATCTTGATCCTAACACCCCGGGCCTCATTTTGGAGGAGATGATCAACAATGCGTCCGTAGGGAGTAGCATGTTCAACGATCTGGTCGCTGGCAAGCCGATGGAGGTGGAGCCCATCCTGGGGAAGCCCTTGAGGAAAGCAAGGGAGTTGGGTGTGGACGCTCCAATCTTGGAGACACTTTATACATTAGTGACGGCAGTTAATATTAGATCAAAGCAGGCGGTAAAGTAAACAACTCAGAGTCAAATCAGTTGGCGGAAGCTTTCAAAGGAGATATCTCCATGTTAACAATGCTTAACCTTGCCCTAGGACTCACGAAGGGCTATCCCACTTCCTAAAAACGGCTACGGATATTCAAGTACTTCTGCTGACAGCCTATTAACTACTATGCCCGCCACTTGGTAGTCCAAGTTCCTCCTTCAGCTGCGATTTTGGGCTTGTGCGGAAACGTGTTACGTCTACGTCCTCCAGCCGCCGTCAATGCTGATAGCCTGGCCAGTAATGAAACTTGACTCGTCGCTCAACAGAAACGCAACCAGATACGCTACCTCTGAAGGTTGGCCCATTCTCTGCAGCGGAACTGTGTCGAACTTTCGCTGCGGGTTGTTCTCAGCGCCGCCTCGCTCCTCATACGATTTCTGCACCATAGGCGTGTCGATGAAGCCGCTGGGCTGCAAAGTTAATCTCCGTTCGCTAGACTCTCTTCAGGATGATAAGACTCACGGGCAGAAGCAATTGACGCGAATGTTCGAAGGGCCGACTTCCTTGGCCGAGGACCGTGTCAGGCCGATGAGGCCGTGCTTGGAGCTGGCGTATGCGGCAGAACCCACCCCGCCCTCGAGTCCCATCACAGATGCCGCGTTCACGATGGACGCCCCACAAGTCATGACCTTGAGCTCCGAGCGCATGCAGTGCATCACGCCCGTCAAGTTGACAGCCAGCAGCAGGTCCCAGGTACCTTCATCTTCCTCGGCCACGTTGTTCTTCAGATTGGCCTTGAAGATGCCGGCAATGTTGGCCGCGCCATCGAGCTTGCCAAAGCGTTCGACGGTCTGCTTGATCCATGCCTCTACGGCCTTTGCGTCAGCCACGTCTAGTACGGCTGTGATGACCTGGCAGTCCTTGTTGGCGGCGCGACACTCAGTCGCGGCGGCGTCGAGCAGCTCGGCCTGCACGTCGGAGAGCGAGAGGCTGGCACCGCGCTCGGCGAGGAGCTTGGCCGTCGCCAAACCCATGCCAGACGCGGCGCCAGTGATGGCGATGACTTTGCCATGGAACGAGGCCATGATGAGGATGCTGATGGGGACAGCGGCCTACTTCAAGCCTAGGGCTGGATCGGGGGAACCGTGGGGTGTTGTGCCTGGTGAGCCAACCTAGTATGTTCACAAACAGGCAATATTGCGATTTGGAGGTGAACAAGAGTTAGAATCTATCAATACACGATATTTCCACCCATCCTGAACTTCCGTGGCGGAAAGCTCGTGAGGGGTTTTCCGGGTGGGGGGCTCTGTCCTAGCTGAAGTTCATGACAGCCGGACCGGATATGTTGGCCCGATGCTCATTGCATCAACATACCTAGTATATCTAGCCTTCTTAGTCATTCAACTTTTCTACATTCAAAGAGCCCTTCGGATGAAGACTCGCATCAAGTGTATTTGTCTAATTCAAGAATGCATTGCAGGAATGGATTGCGTGCAATGTGTCAGCTTTTTTGGAAGGCGGTTCTCGATGAGCCAGATATCGGGAGAAGCGTCCAGGAAAAGGCCTCAAACATTGGACAGGTGCTCTTCAATCAAAGAGGGCAATGATGTCAACCTATCTTTGGCATTGCCTTCTCCTACAATGCTCTTTCCCTGGTGGTCTTCCTTCCCCTGGGAATTTATTAGTCTGGGAAAGCACCTTGGCTCCCAAAAAGCCTAAGGCAGATAAGAGAATCCCGCCGTCTTTAGCTGTTGCTGTCTTTGTGTCCACCCTTAACTGTTGTCTTTGTGTGTTTCTCTGTCCGGAAGTCTCTTCCCGCGATGACGAAGATGGCGAAGCAAGATGTGTTTCGGCTCTTGCTTGGCCAGACTGGCCGAGATGGCATAGTTCAACGGCGCGGATTGCCTCACAATCAGGATCCCCTCGTAAAGGTATGAAATTTGTCCAAGCCGAATGACAGTAGAGATACGCATCGCATTCTCTATTACCTCGGTGCCACCTAACTTGCATGAGATGTGCTGCTTGAAGACCGGCTTCTCACCAGACGCCTAATGGAACGCTGTGAGGTCGATCTCGTAAAGCTTCATTATGTTGGTAGCTCTGAGTTGGCGGCTTTGTGGGAAATAACAGGTCAAGACCATGTGAAAAAGGCGGTATTTGCTCCTGATCCAAGGTCGTGTCAGGGGCTCAGCTCGTCGAGATCTGCGGTCCTGTGGGAGAAGTGTGTGGGAGAAGTGTATGGGAGAAGCACCTCTAGAAAAAAGCTGCGTGGACGGGCTTGAGGTGGGCGCGCTCACATTTATTGCTTTCCGTTTTTGGTGTTGAGAACGAGGAGGGAAAGCACCTAACAAAACCAATCTAAAACATCGTCAACTCTTATATAGAAGCATCAACTCACCTAGTCGAATAACAGATTCAACTGGCTGATCAACCTAAGATCTGGCTCAAGCACTCCAATACTTGAACAACACTGTCTCCTTTTGATCAGAATGAAGTTTGGCTGATTCCCTCTAACTCTACAAGAACGTCCTCCCGTCTCTCTATTTATCTAGGTGCTAGGACGCCCCTAGCTTGTGTAGGTCGTCCTGCCAACCAGTGGCGAGATTGATCAAGGGTTTGAGGAGTCTCTGAGCCCTGACACGGTGTGTCGCAGGGCCAGGAAGGTATTGTGACACTCGTCTTGCAAGCTCAAGGTATGTGAATGTGTGTATTGTTATTTGCTTCTCACCTACGTCAGTCACACCAGCCTCATATTCACATCGAGATTCCCTCTACAATCCCAGACTTTCTCTATTCGCTTCGCCTGGCTAGGTAGGTAGAGCCTTTTAACAATGGGGGGGGGGGGGGGGGGAATACATGAGGTTGAGGCTCGGTTCTACTATTAGCAGACACTGGTGCAACTCGGCGGAGCTGCCCTCCAATTGTCCTTGAGCTCTTAATTATGGTCTTTCTACTAGGAGCTATCTCTCCCTACTTCTCTATAGCTCCATTTAAATTGAGAGCTGGAATTGTCAGTTAAGGCCGGACGGATAGATCAAATTCCATTCGTTAAGCTGTCTAATTCTAAAGGACTAGGCGAGGGCATCCAGAGAATGTGATTAATAACATAGCGCGATTACCGGTGTAGTCAACTGTGTCAGGGCAATCAATAAGCCAAATATCCCGAAGAAGATGGCTGCCTAAGATGTGTACCGTTGGCCAGTCTGGTGCTTGTTCCTTCAGAGTTGAAGCAACCTATTCCGTTCGTTTTTATGGATAAGTCGTCCATCGTGAGACCATACTCCGGAGATGCAGTGGATCAAGCGGAGCCTTGCGCGCCAAGCGT
The DNA here is from genome assembly GCF_004353045.1 of Thyridium curvatum. Lineage (NCBI taxonomy): Eukaryota > Fungi > Ascomycota > Sordariomycetes > Thyridiales > Thyridiaceae > Thyridium > Thyridium curvatum. The sequence continues at coordinate 3,639 of NW_022156821.1, read as the reverse complement.
GCAGGCCTGGACAAAGGGTTGTGGGACGGGGGAGGTGGTGAACGGTGGTGAACTGCGTGGAACTGACGTACTCTCACCGAAACAGGAGGATGAGAAGTCAAAGACGCCTGGGAAGTTTCCGACCTTGCAAAGTTGGCGCTTCGTGAAGACGTCGTCTCGATAGTCTACTACCTGCCTTGAATTGATGAATCAGCATGGGCCCAGGACTGACCCCCACGAATTGCCCAAAAGGGGAACCCGGAGAGGCTCCCTCCGCAGCGCAGGGATGCTCGCCGAGCCAGACCCCAGTCCTGCGGCGCCGATAGCGGGTGCCGGGGGCTTCGGGGTTGGGCGAGACGCGGACTTCACGCCTTCTCACAGGCTGCGGCATGTCTCCGTTGTTAGAATTCTCGATTGTCATATGTTCTCGTTAGCCCTTCGCAGGAACGACCTGGGCACAAGGATTGCAGTTCAAGCTTTGATTGGGCGGTTCTGATCGAAAGAGCTACCCAGGTACTAGCAGTGGCCCAGCCGGAATTCTTCCCGAACTGCCACAGCGGGGTCTCGATTGGGATTGGAGCTGCGGCAAGGGCAACTGCGCTGTAAGAGAGCTCGGTGACGGCTGCCCCGCGGTCGAGCGAGGCGGACTAGGCGGACTCTGCATTAAAGTGAGCTGGCCTGCTCGATTGCTCGCTCATTTGGCCTGTTGACTCTCTCGCTCGAATAGGTATAAAAGGAGCTCGAGAAGCTGGGGGCATCGCGGTGTTCCTCTCATTCTACCTAGGTAGTCACCCATTCACATTGCTGGAGCTGTGCCGCTTTGGGTGTCTGTCTTGCTGGCACTGATTTGACACCCCGCCATTCCCGACAGTTCGAGGCCTCACCACTCCTCCGGACGGCGCACAGGACAAGATAAGATCCCCAACACCACCATGATGGCACCCCGACAGGTCATCTCCGTCGACAAGAACTGGCGGTTCAAGCAGGCAGACAAGGACGATAGCAGCTACTTGCCCGTCGCCCAGTTCCCCACAAACGTCCACCTCGACCTGCTCGCCCACGGCCTCATCCCGGACCCCTTTATCGGCAAGAACGAGCTCGACGTCCAGTGGGTCGGCGAGGAGGCATGGACCTACAAGACGACCTTCCGGGCACCCGCCGTCCCATCCGGCGCCAAGGCCGTCCTGGCGTTTGACGGCCTCGACACCTTCGCCACTGTCCTGCTCAACGGGGAGAAGATCCTCGAGTGCGACAACATGTTCACCCCGGAGCGGGTCGACATCACGCCCGTCGTCAAGGCCGAGGGCGACAACGAGCTGGTCATCACCTTTGACAGCGCGTACCTCAGGGGCTGGAAGCTGGTCGAGCAGTATCCAGACCACAAGTACCTTTTGGCCAACGGCGACGCCTCCCGGCTGCCTGTGCGCAAAGCGCAGTACCACTGGGTGAGTCGGCAGGGTCCCGTTTTCTGTCTGACATGTTTCTCTAACGGCTATCTCATATCAGGGCTGGGACTGGGGTCCGACGCTAATGACCTGCGGCCCCTGGAGGCCGATCAACCTCGAGATCTTTGAGTCCCGGATCGCAGACCTGCACTTCCAGACCACCGTCGATGACTCCCTGCAGTCAGCAACCGTGGTCGCGCACGCCGAAGTCGAAGGCAGCGGAGAGGGCAAGGTCCGCTTCGACGTCTCCCTCGATGGCAGCTCCGTCGCCTCGGAGACGGTCGCCGTCAAAGCCGGCACCTCATCTGCAACCTTCCACATCGCCAAGCCCGCCCTTTGGTACCCGATCCTCTACGGGAAGCAGCCGCTGTACACCGTCAAGGCTACCCTCCTCACAAGTAGTACGAGTAGCGAGGAAGAAGCAGACACGGCCTCGAAGCGCATCGGGCTGCGCAAGGCAGAGGTCGTCCAGCGGCCCCTCGACGGCCAGCCCGGCACGTCCTTCTTCTTCCGCATCAACAACATCCCCGTCTTCTGCGGCGGCAGCGACTGGATCCCCGCCGACAACTTCATCCCGCGCATCTCGCCGCAGCGGTACCGCGACTGGGTCAAGTGCATCGCCGACGGCAACCAGCTCATGGTGCGCGTCTGGGGCGGCGGCCTGTACGAGGAGCAGGTCTTCTACGACGCCTGCGACGAGGCCGGCATCCTCGTCTGGCAGGATTTTATGTTTGGCTGCGGCAACTACCCGACCTTCCCGGCCATCCTCGAGTCCGTCCGGCGCGAGGCCGAGGAGAACATCCGCCTGCTGCGCCACCACCCGTCCATCGTCATCTGGGCTGGCAACAACGAGGACCACCAGTTCGCCGAGGGCTTCAGCCTCACCTACGACTACGAGGACAAGGACCCGCAGAGCTGGCTCAAGACCGACTTCCCGGCCCGCTACATCTACGAGAAGCTCCTGCCCGACGCCTGCGCCGCGCTGATCCCGGACGTCTTCTACCACCCGGGCAGCCCCTGGGGCGCCGGGCGCGACACGCACGACCCGACCGTCGGCGACATCCACCAGTGGAACGTGTGGCACGGCACGCAGGAGAAGTGGCAGAACTTCGACAAGCTGTCGGGCCGCTTCGTCTCCGAGTTCGGCATGCAGGCCTTCCCCAGCGTCAAGACCATCGACGGCTACCTCCCCCTCGGCAAGGGCGACCCGGACCGCTACCCGCAGTCGGCGACGGTCGACTTCCACAACAAGGCCGACGGGCACGAGCGCCGCATCGCGCTCTACCTCGTCGAGAACATGCGGTACGGCCCGGACCCCCTCGAGCAGTTCGTCTACTGCACCCAGCTCATGCAGGGCGAATGCCTGGCCTCGGCCTACCGCCTCTGGCGCAGGCAGTGGCGGGGCCCCCGCAGGGAGTACTGCGCCGGCGCGCTGGTCTGGCAGATCAACGACTGCTGGCCCGTGACGTCGTGGTCCATCGTCGACTACCACCTGCGGCCCAAGCTGGCGTGGCACACGGTGCGGCGCGAGATGGCGCCCCTGGCAGCGGGCGTCGCGCGCAGGGTGCACCGCCACCCGCGCGGCAAGTACACGCGGGCGCGCGTCGACGTGCGCACCGAGGCCGAGGTCTGGGGCTCGAACCTGACGCTCGCCGACGTGGAGGTCGACTGCGTCGTGCGCGCCTTCGACGTCGAGACGGGCGCGCTGCTGCGCGACGAGCGCGTCGCGCGCGGCGTCGTCCTGCGCGAGAACAGGTCCACCGAGATCGCGGCGCTCGAGGTCGGCGACGCGGCCAAGAGGGACGGCGAGGTCGGCTGCGCGGGCCGCACCGTCGTCGCGGCGTACCTGGTCCGGCCCGGCGGCGGCGCGGGGGAGCAGCAGCTGGCGCGCTACGTCAACTGGCCCGAGCCGCTCAAGTACCTGCACCTGCCGCGGCCGGCGGACCTCCGGGCCGAGCTGTCGGCCGACGGGACCGAGGTGGCGGTCAGCGCCGGCGTGCCGGTCAAGGGCGTGGCGCTCGAGTGCGAGGACGACGCCGTGCGGTTCGAGGACAACATGGTCGACGTCGTGCCGGGGGAGACGGTGCGCATCGCCGTCCGGGGCGCGACGGCGGCGAGCGTCGTCACGACGAGGTACCTGGGCATGCTGAATTGAATGGAGAGTACATAACTGGGACGGAAACGGTGTGGTGCGGGGGGGGGGGGGGGGGGGGGG